>NW_027502202.1:0-29465 GCF_021521415.1 Bidens hawaiensis
GTATATATATATATTATATATAATAATTTACTTATTAATTATGCTAACTTATAATCAAGACTTAAAACAGATCGTTAAAACAATAATCTTATTTATAGGTTAACTTGTGCTTGTTTAAAGTTGGTTCTTGCTTTATCTTACAACCGCATCGTTTATCAAGTGAGTAATCTCGTACCTAATCCCTTTTTGCTTTAATGTTTTGGGATGTTCATGTGTTCATACAAACTTAGAGTCTTAAACTTGTTTATGAGCTTTAGTCGCGCAGTATCCCATGTGTTGAGGACGTTTACTTGGCTGTTTATTTGTATGTGTGTATCATTAACCGCTTTGTTCGGCCTATTCCGCAGTTTTCATGGATCCATTAGATGAACACGGGAGACCTATCGTTTACGGTTTTCTTTGTTTACACTTGCACAGATGTTTTCCTCGTTTTTGTGCTCAATTGGGAGCACGGATTGAACTAAGAACTATGAGCTATGATCTATCTAGGCTTGATCACAATCTGATTGCACCCTTGTTAAACACCAGACATACACGTGTTGCGCGCAGATTTATTGTTATCTATGTATTGTATTAAACTTGATTTCTCACCAACACGCAAGTGTTTGACGTTTATTTTAACACATGTTCAGGTTTGCAGTAGCTGTTTTGGAGCTTGTGGACACGTAGGAAGTTTTCTTTATTTTGGACCTAGATTAAAATGTATCAAGACAAGTTTTTGCTGTTCGAATATTATGATTTATAATATATTGATTTATGATGATTTATGTTATCTTATGTTTACCTTGCGCACGCGCGAATGAATGTATTTATTAAATATTGACACCCAATAGTGTCACGAGTAATGAAACAATATGTGGCGCCCCGATGTATAATCCGCCTTTGGTCGGGGTGTTACAGGGCAGGTGGTAAGCATGCGTGTGTTGACCTCACTAGGGTGTCCCCGTTGGTGGGGCTGAGAGACAGTGGCTTCGTACCGGACAGGCGGTTTTGAGAGCGGAGTCTAGGAAGGTTGCTAAGCATGAGACATCGTGTTTGGAGAATCAGCACGTGTTCATTCCATTTGCCTTTGACACTTTTGGATCCCTAGCTCCGAGGCGGTTCGCTTCTTGAGCGGGTGCAGAAGGTGGTCCACAGTGACTCGCAGAGCCCGAGGAACCAAGGATTTATATTTAGTAGAATAGGCTTTGCGATTCAAAGGGGATAGCAGCGCAGCTTGTTTCTCGCTTACCCCATTATCCAGATGTAGTTCGATTTGTATTATATATAAAAAGATCAATATTTATTAAAACCTTGGATGACAGGCACTTGCTTAAAGCATATGACATGAATTTGAGGCTTTCGTTTTAGCACATTTAATTAGCAAATGATAAAAACAAATTCAAGCCATTACACAAACAAGAAATTATGTTTTGAATTAAATTTTACAGATACTCAACGAATAATAAAGTCAGCATAACTACTACTTTAACAACAACTCTACAAATATTAAAAACCGTGTCGCAACGCGATGATGTCTAAAAACTAGTGTTCCTAAATTTTGTTATGTTCTTTTTCTTTAAACATTCTTATCATAATCAAACAATATGATTGTTACTTTCGGATGGCAAAATGTAACTTATAAAACATTTATTATCACCCAAAAAAAAATCAAATACTATTGTATTTGCCGAATATATATTCTATTTACGCTAAACTGGGAAAAAAAGTTAATAATAATTATTTAAAACAAAAATTTTGAAATTTACAAAGGGAATTTACCAGGCCGATTTCGATTTACTTTGGTTAGTTGGTTTTGAATAATTAGAAATTGAATTAAGAATTTCATTGTGAAATACTAAATCAAATTTGAAAATTATAATTAGGTCAGAATTCTGGATTATTCGAATAGATTGAATTGTAGGAAATTTTTTAATAAAAATAGATAGTATCATCATTCATACCCCGTGAATTCTATAAATAGCATAGGTATTGGTAGGTCTGAGAAGAGTAACACGTAGACAAACTTTACACTTAATCATGAGGATAGAGAGACTGAGTTCACAATAAATAAATATAAAAACTATAAATACAAACCGATTTGAATTTAGATATTCGAGCTGAATGGTTTCAAATATCACAAGTTTGAATTAGCTTCAAAAACTGAATTTAGAATTCACTTCAAATGCTAGTCCAATTCAAAAGTTTGAATACAATATTTAAATTTAGTTCGGTTTAATTTTGATTTTTCAGTTCGATTTGAACATTTAAGAAATGTAACAAATATAGAGAAAGTTTCTTTTGTGGTTGGTTATGGTCCGGCGGGCCTGTATGCATTTAAAGGAAAAAAATAGATAACAATTAATCGTTCTTTAAATTTCTTGAATTGGCATGGCCCATCATGATGTCATATTTTTATTATTAAATGACAAAAAAATCTCACATGTAAACCTATATTTTTGGGCTATTCTTAAGGTTGACTCATCGACCGACGTGAGACCATAACGCCTAATGCGTGGGAACCGGATGGACTCCGTACACCATCACCACTTGTCGGCTTCAAACCTGGGATTAAAGCCCTGATTCGTCCCTACCTAGATGTTTTTCGAAGGCCCAAGTGAGTATCCCGATGCCTAGTACCTTACATCAATCATTTCTACATGACGTTCTTTAAAAACGTTAGTTAATTTATCGTTAATTACGTGATTGTTAATGATCTCATCTTTTTCCCTTCTCATTTTGTTGTATTAAGATTGTCAAGGCTTTTAGACCAAAATGACAAATGTTTTTAATCAGTTGACAAATGAGATCTTGCTAAATTAAATTTTAGAAACGATTTGATTTATAAATCATAAATGCTTACCAAATAAGGGATACTTTGAAACAAAAACCAAAAACAAAATGTCAAAAGTTAGATTTTTTTTTTTTGAAAATTGACTTTCATTAAAAACAAACACAACCAACGACTATCACCAAGACGACTATCACCAAGACGGAGAAAGACGCTGAAATCCAAAAACCAAAAACAACAATCACGTTACATCAAATAAACACCATCTTTTCCAATCCACCACCCCTATCTTAGATCTATTTTTGTACCAAAGAAAACCCAAAGATTTTATATCCGCAACCATTTCTGCCACTTTAGTGTTCTTGCCCGAAAAAATCTTTTCATTCCTAGCCCGCCAAATCCTCCAACAAGTAATGATGACAATTCCATGAATAATCAATCTCTTATTCCCCGTCGCACCACAAACCTTATGCACTTCCACCAAATCATTGACATGAAAAACAAAAGATCTAGGGATGTTGCACCATGAACCAATCGCATTCCAAACGGCCATAGAAATGAAACACCCGGTTAACAAGTGCTCGAGCGATTCCTCATTACTCTCACATAAAGCGCAACTATGATCATCACAATGCAAATGACGTCTAGCTAAAGCCTGCTTAGTTGGAAGACTATCCAGAACGGCCCTCCACATAAAAATATTACATTTTTTCGGGACCCAATCGCTCCATTGGAAACTGAAACTCCCAGCATCCACAACGGACCGCACCATCCATCTTTTAATCGCCGAAACCTCGAACTCTTTGCAGCTACCAACCGCCCAAGACCATGAATCTTCACGGTCAACCATCACCACCCCTTGAAGGAGATCTTCCAACTCTTGCTTCTCGATCACCTCCTGTTGGGAGCAAGGAGCTCTAAGCCAATCCCACACAATGCGACGAGAAGATCCAGTGACCACCAACCGATCTGCTAACAAGACATTTTTATATTTTTCTACCGCATATAAGGACGGATACTTGTCCATAATCGGCGCCGAACCCAACCACAAATCCGTCCAAAACCGAACTTGGCGACCATTCCCAACTGTGGCCCGGATCACTCTATTAAAACCCACACCATCAACCTTAAATTTGTTCCAAAACATAACACAATTCTTCCAAACCCCGGGAACCCCATTATTAACCGGAGCAAGCCCCCAACAGCGCGAGGGCCCGTGAATAGACAACACTACTCTTCTCCACATCGCGTGATGATCATTTAGAAATCTCCCAAGCCATTTAGTAATCAGCGCTTGATTATTAACCTCTAAACGAGCGATACCTAAACCCCCTTCTTTTATAGGTTTGGTGACTACCTCCCAAGCCACCCATGACATCTTCCTCACTTCATCCGAACCACCCCATAAGAACCTTCTCATCAAAGCTTCTAAATCATTGGTAACCTTCTTGGGTGCCTTAAAAAGCGAAAAATAATAAGTGGGAAGACTATCCAGCACCGATTTAATAAGGGTTAACCGACCGGCAATAGATAACGAATTAACTTTCCATTTAGATAGCCTCTTCTTGAACTTGGACACAACCGGTTCCCAATTAACCACCCTATTCATGTTAGCGCCAACCATAATCCCTAGATAAGAAAACGGGATTCTACCCGGCTTACAACCCATGAAACCAGCTTGGATATCGATCTCACCATCTTCTACACCTACTCCAAATAACACTGATTTATGGAGATTAATCTTTAGCCCCGAACACAAGTAAAATATGCGAAGAATACGTTTCAAGTTATCAAAATTAAAAGAAGACCACTCTCCCATAATCATAGCATCATCCGCATAAAAAAGATGGGATAAAGTAGGACCTTCATTAGGAAGAGTAATACCATGAAACGCACCTATATCACAGGCTTGTTTCAACATACCTGAAAAAGCATCCATCAGAATAATAAAAAGAAAAGGCGATAGCGGGTCACCTTGACGAATGCCTTTATGACACCCAAATTCGAATGTAGGAGATCCATTAACAAGAACAGACGATCTGCTCGCCAACAAGATACCGCTAATCCAATCGCACCAGACCGAAGGAAAACCCATCTGAGAAAGAACCGACAACAAGAACTCCCAATTCACATTATCAAAGGCTTTATCGAAGTCAATCTTGAACATAAAAATTCTTCTCTCCCTCTTCTTAGCCCAAGCAATAACCTCATTAGCAACCAAAGGGCCATCAAGAATATATCTCCCGGATAAGAAAGCCGACTGATGCTCTGAGACAATCTTATTCATAACCGTTTTGAGTCGATTCACTAACACCTTCGACACAGTCTTTAAAATACAACCAATGAGACTTATCGGTCTAAAATCCCCCAAAGAAGACGGATTGTTTACCTTAGGAATTAAGGTGATAAAAGACGAACCAACCCCCGAGCAAAAACTTTTAACCCTATGAAAATGATCAAGAATATCTGCAAAATCCTTCTAGAACAACTCCCAATAAAACCGAATGAACCTAAAATTAAAACCATCCGGCCCAGGAGCTTTGTCACCACCGCAATCAAAAACCGCCTTCTTGATCTCTTGCACGGAAAAATCACTGATCAAAAAATCCGCCTCCACCGAAGACAAGACCGAAAACCCATATCCAATCAACCGAGGCCGATGTGTAATAGATTCTTTAAACTTACCAGCAAAGAATCGCAAAACTTCCTTTTTAATGAGAACCGGGTTTGCTTCCCACGCCCCATTCACTTCCAAACCCGGAAAATAATTTGAAGCTTTACGTTTATTAATAAAACCGTGAAAAAATCGAAAATTTTCGTCTCCATGAATCGCCCAATTACACCGAGCCTTTTGCTTCAAATCCCGGTAATAATGATTATCCAACTCGCCTAGCCGTCTTTTAATTTCGCTTAAAGACCATGTCTCTTCTTCCAACAAATCCCGAACCTCCAAGGTTTGGTCCAAATCACACAACTCTTGCTCCAATAAAACCCTTTCCTCCTTTTCTTTGACTTTACAATCGATCGCCCATCTAGTGATAGCATCACGCAAAGCTTTAAATTTATACAACAATCTCGCGTCCGGAGAACCATGAAACGAGCCATCAACAAGCGTCTTCTTAACCAACATCCCAAAATCCTCTCTACCAAGCCATGAATTGAAAAACCTAAACGGTTTGGGACCATAGTTCTTGGAAGAACCAATTTTCAAAACCAACGAACTATGATCCGGCTTATTCCTTTCTAGAGCAATATACTCCGCACACGGCCATTCCATAAAGAAATCCCAATTAACGAAGATTCTGTCAATACGGCTTAATTTATTTCCTGCAACAAAAGTAAAACGCCTCCCTTTCAAGGAGTACTCGTGAAGATTCGAATCATCAATGAAATCGTTAAACTCATTGGCCTCACTCACATTAAACAAAGAATTCCGCCTATCCTCGGCACACCGAACTGAGTTAAAATCTCCTGCCACAATCCACCTCCCATTACCCTCCTCGATCAAATCACGAATTTCCCCCCAAAGTGCTCGTTTAGTAACTAGATTTTGAGGAGAATAAACATTGAGAATATGATACGAGCTACTCTTTCCTTTCACAGTGCCCGAAACTAGAAGCCAATTATTATTCTTGACCACCCTTTCCATACGAAAGACTTGGGAATCCCAGATCGATAATAACCCACCCGACCTTCCAGACGAAGGAACCCAATCAAAAGAATACTCACCATAACCCCAAAACCGTCCCACATCCACAAAATCCAAGGAAACAAATTGCGACTCTTGTAAAACAATAAAACTAACCTCATGATGGACTCGAAGACCTCGAATCCAATCGGCTTTGCTAGAACTCCCTAACCCACGAATGTTCAGAGAAAAAACATTCATTGAACACCTTCTTGATAGCCTTCGGAAACAAGAACCTCTTTAACGTTAGAAACAAAATCTTGCAAATTCTCAACACCTAACGCCTTACTCAACTCAATGGTCTTCTCCAACTCCACCTCAATCGGACCTTGGTGTTGCACCGGATCTATACCTCTACCAATCATCGAGGGCTCCGCAGTCTCTCCCTCGATGTCTCGAACCACCTCCGTATTAGTAGACATCCCTTTGTTAAGATCCGGTGTTAAGAACACTCCTTCAACACCTGTCTCGATACCCCTAGTAACATCCGAAGGCACGTGCATAATACCGATAAACCTATCAAGATCAAACATATCTTTATCCTCCCTTGGTCTCTTCTTAGGACGCTCCCTAGAACCACTACCCCCACTCCGATTAGAAAATAAAGACTTCCGTCTGAACTTCTTATGTCCCTTGCCTTTCAACACAGAAACATTAGTACTATCAACGTTACCATTCTCGACCGCCTCCTCATTAGAATGATCATAAGAGTTCGAAAATTCACCAACCATCACGTTAGAATTATCGTTCACACAACCATCCAACCCATTAACAGCATGTTCCCTGACAGAAAACTCATTAGCTTGAGAACATTCGCCCTCTTCACGATGCACATTATGGAACTCATCCTTCACGATATTATCATCACACTTATCCTCCTCCGGTAAAACGGAACCATCATTGATAATCCATGATCATGAAAAAACATAAAAGGAGTACTTTACAATGTTTTCTTATTTATTTATTATTTATTACTTCTTTTTGTTTTTTTTTTGGGGGGGGGGTGGTGGGGGTACTACGTGACTGGGTGCCCCGCCTCCTCTTAAAGATAATCATCAGTCCACTAGAAATTATTTAAAAATGATTTTATAAATTTTATCGGTCCGATCTTATTTTTAATGGACGGTATTTGTCCAAACCACAAATAAAACCGACTAATCCGGTTGATATTTAAAAGTCAAACGACCGAGAGTTTTAAAAAAATATCACTAAATAAAATCGGTGACTGATTTTATAGCTTCAAACTTAATCATGAACACATATCAACCACAAACAACAGCCACCTATCATCAAAGCTAACATTATTGACCACCGTATCTACACTCTAGAATTGCATAAATGCCAACATAATGCTATTACAATGATGTGAACATCAGCAATATCTAAATTCTAAATAAATAACTATAAAAAGTAAAACTGATTAATTTCAATGTTGAAAAAGGATCAAAAAATTAAATTGAGTTGGCTATCTAACAAACTAAAAACCAAAATAGAATCAATCAATAAATAAAACTTTCAATCTTCTTTTCTGTTTCTCATTGTTTTGATTAGGTCATGCACCAAGTACGTTGTCAACACAAACAACGGACAATTAAAATAAAATTCCCGATCAGACGGCTTGTACTTTTTAATGTTCCATCGAGTTTAACGTTCCAAGCGCTCCATTTGATCCAACGTCGACCATCATTATATATATAGTATATATTATTGAACTATTGATAGTTTATTGTCTAAAAGCACATATACATATAGCATATAGGCACATTATATATGCATATGAGTACATTCTACGGAGGGAGACAGAAATAAGCCATTATTTTCTTATATTTACGGTTTTTACTGAAGCATTTTGTATACTGTTCTAAAATGAACATGCAAAAGGAGGACCTGTGCATGCAGAACATAAAAGATTGCGAAAAATATGAAAATTTCGCTTTTCCAATTTAGAAAAATATAAATAAAAGAGAATGGTACAATATATATAGGTTCTACTCTATTATATTCATTCATGAATTCAATATTATTATTGCAGTCTCTTTCACCTCTCAGTTTCAGTATTTTCTTAGTCCAGTTCGCAACATTTAATAACCAACTGAATACGCCCAAAGTAGAAGACAGTTTGGCACATTTATTAGAAACATGTGCTAAGTGGTGTTTGACAATATATGTATAAACTTGGACCATTGTATATTTGTATACTGTATAGTGTGGACGTGTGGTGTTGATCAGAAACAATGCTAACTTGAATTCCGTTGGATCCAACATTTTGAAAATATATAATCTAATTAAGAAGCATGTTGGCCATGAAATATTTCAACTGTGGTACCACCTTTATAGTGTATAATATTCAACATTACAAATATTACTAGAGCTGGTTTCCATGGATTTTAATTCTTTATCTGGACCACTTAATTTTGAAGTATATAAACATAAGCCTGGTATCGTAGATCTTACATATAGAAAATGAACACTTCCAACATTTAGCAAGATCTTACTGAAATTTCCGATTTTGAATTTCAATTTGATCGCCGGCATTAAGATGATCTTGTAAATGCGTCAAGGCTTTAAAGGAGGAGCCTCTCGAAAGTATATATGTGAAAGAGATGAAACTTGTAGTTATACATAAAACAACACGTTGTGTAAGGGAATCTCTCGCTTGCGCCTCGGGTTTTTAGGGTTTAAACGCCTCAGAGCGCCTCATGATTTCTAGAATCAATATCTTTATTTACTTTCTACTTTTTCTTGTTAGCAAAGCTGGAACTTATCATTGTTCAAAATGATATTTAATTACCATTTGAGTGTTTAGTTTCGCTTTTAGTTCAGTTTCATGAAGGTAAAGGTCTTATAGATTGAAGAAACACTAAGTGAACCCTGGACAGATTATAGATAATCTGGGGGTTAAGTAATGTTTCCCACGGATGAGATCTAACTGAGAAGGCTGTTCTTCAGGAAACCTGCAAAACAAACACCGTAAGCTCGTCACTGAGAAGGGGGGGGGTTCCTCCTTGTGACCACCCTCCGGCGTGAGAATCAGACTAGATTGCTCTGAATATAAGTGTATATTAAGAGATTGCTAGATAACTGGATCGCAGATGATCTTACCATTCCAAGATGTTGGAGTATTTATAGCCGAAGGTAGGTTAGAAGGTATAGCCGGCTGAATAGTATTCCTGTTCTACCAACAGTGGACTATGCACAGGCCATACTGGTTGGTGGATAGGTTACGGCCAACAGTAACTATGTCGGCTGCACTATTCCTCCGACTGTAGATTATGCACGTCCTACCTACTGTGGATTATACGCAGGCCATGCTGGTTGGTGAATAGGTTACGGCCAACAGTAACACTATTTCACCAACTGTAGGCTGCGCATGCCCTGCAGTAAGGGTTGGTGAGTAGGCAGCGGCTAATAGTGACAAACAGTACTAGAGGGTGCTCCTCCTCGTACTGTTGTCGGTGAGCTGTCACCCTGTGATTGGCTCATGGGCTGTTCTGGTCAGATTGTCTGTCCTATCCATACCTTGGTAGGTATAGTACAGAAGATCTTTCAGAATCATACGGACTGGCTCATTTTGGCGGGATTGTTCCCGTCTTGCTCATTCCTTCATGTGACTACTGAAGTATCTATTGTCTTGTGCGTGTAGCCCTGCTGTCTGCGGGTAGCCTTCCCTGATGGCTTGTATCCGCAACTGCGGGAACAGGCGGGGTACTTCACCATTGGGAGGCTTTCCCTGCGTGTACAGCTTGCGTACTGCGCGTAAGGTTCTCTGAGCATGGTGGGTCCTGCGGAAGCAGATGGCCTTTGCGCAGACGTCCCTGTTCAAGGTGAGTCTTGCGGGACCAACTGGGCTCTGCTGGGACCTACCTCTTCAAGTCCCCCCAGTCCAATGTTCTTCTCATGAATGTTTAATAAAGTGAGGTGAACTTTTGGACTTTGAGCAAGGGGTTTTGAAAAGGCTTTTTAGTTTTAAGGTTCTCCGTGGGGATTCTTCCCGCGGGTTTCCTAGTGTCACTTGCAAAAATTCCCGATTTTTTTGCTTGATCTTTGGGTATGATGCGGGTAGGTATGTAACCTTCTCGCAAGGCATGAGCGTTGAGTCTCACTTGTATATAGTCTCCATGAGGTTCTGGTGGTTTTCAACATAGTGATCAATTATGCTAAGACCACCAATTCCATTACGGAGTTTCAAACAATATAATTCTCGACGTTCCCGTTATGCGGGGATGTTATTCCTCTATCCGCAAGCATTGCCTAGAAGATCCTTCTTGGTTTCAATTCTCTGCGGGTGCTAGGTATGTGAAGGGTTTTGCCTTAACACTGTACCTGCACCTGTCTTATAGTTACTTGGTTGCCAAGGTATTCTTGGCTTCAATTCCCTGCGGGTGCTAGGTATGTGAAGGGTTTTGCCTTAACACTGTACCCGCATCCGGCTTATGGTTACTTGTTTGCCAAGGTAAGGGGTGTTTTCCCGCTTACTTTTGAATCTTTTTTGAATTTTGAATTTCAAAATTCGAAGAGTTGGTAGAAAGATAGGAACAGTCCAAACGTCTGAAACGTCGTGCGACGGTTTCTTCTGACTGTGTCAGGACGTGCAGGAAGTTATGGTGACGTGACATTATATGGTCATTCCAGTCTCTTTTTCAGGCGCGTGGGCGCGATTTTTCGGGCGCGTGGCCGCGAAATTACTGGCACACGTCCTGTCAACAGCTGTTGCCAGCCTGCTTTATGCCACGTGTCATAGTTTCATTGCACCTTCGATTTCTCTCTCCTCCGCAATAAATTCATCGCATTAATTGCGATTAGTATATAAAGGGGGAGAGGGCTGTTTGCAATCCACACTTTCACCCTTCTCTTCTTCTTCTTTAGCGATTTCCGGCAAATACTCCCCTTTTCAGGCTAGCATTTTCCTGAAATCGCTTTCTTTTTTCTGCACAATGTCTTCTCGTGATCTTGAGTCTTCGGCCGATGACAAGAGTACTGCTGGTGAGTGCCAGTGTGCTCTGCCCGGCGATCAGTACCGGTATGTTGTTAGGAAGTTCATGCTCGATCCTCTCGAGCCTGAGTTTCCTGAACCCCATCAGACCGTGTACGATGCCCCCAGTGGCAAGATCGGGGTATATGCTGCATTCTTTGTTTATGGGAACCTTAGGTTCCCATTGACAAAGTTTGTTTACCGTGTCCTCGAAAGGCACGGTGTTCATCTGACCGAGCTGCACCCAATGGCGATCGCGAAGATTCGCCACTTCGAGTGGGTATGCCGGAAATTGGGTGTTGAGCCCTACGTGGACCGCCTGATGACCTTCTATACTTGGAGGTGCATCCAGGGGTGGTACACCCTGACAACCCGAATCAAGGGTTTGAAGATTTGCGCGACAGAGCGCAGTCTCCGATCGTGGAAGCGGGAGTTCTTCTACATTTCTGCTCGCGCCGTCCCCATTGCCATGAAGTTTAAAAATGGCCAAGCCATTCCGAGCCACCACGCCACAAACTACCAGGAGGCGGAATGGTTTGCAAAGATATCCCGGGTCCAATCTCCGGTTTTCCGGTTTCCGGAGTCCGGGATGGTGATGTTGGGGATGAGCCGAGTGTGGAAAGAGGCTGACGCGCAAAAGGTTCCAATCGTCCTCGAATACGGTTCGAACTCTATCCCTTACGGTATGCTCCGTTTCTCTTTGCTTATACGAGTTTATCTTCTAACTGTTTATTTTCTTTCAGAGGGGAACAACTTGGAGTCGCTCCTGTATCCGCGGGAAGCTGACGGTCCCGCGCGGATGGGTACTCGTGCTCTAGACGAGAACGAGTTGCCCATCCTGGAACAAATGGCGGATCGGTTTGTGGAGGTCTATCCGCCGGGCCAAGAGATCCTGAGCCACCGGCGGCCAGGTAAGGCGATATTCTATCCTCAACCCCTCAATGCTGTACCCGCTGCTGGAATTCCTTACATCCTGTCTTCTTCTGAGGAATCCGCAGATGGTCCTCCGCTAGTGCGGAAGAAGAAGGCTGCCGGCGGGAAAGGGAAGGAGAAGGTGGCCTCCACAGCTGATCCGGTGCTTCTATCTGACACCGAGTCAGATAATGAAGAAGTGGCGGGGAACCCCGGTGGTGAGAAGACCACTGCTCCGGAGGCTACGACTGTTACCTCCGGAGAACCGACGACGACGGTGACCGGCGTCAAGAGACCGGCTCCATCGGGTTTATCCCCGCCCGTCCGTACGTTCAGGCTCAAGAAAACCCGTAAGTATAAACATTCTTTTTGTAGATTTATCATACTTCATAAATTTATTAACACTTGTCTTCTTTCTGCAGGCGTGGATGTTGACGCATTCCAGGGTGGAGCGCAGGGGAGTACCTCTCCGCCAATGACGGTAGGCTCGGTCAGCCTACCTGAGGCGTCGACCCAGGCACCTTCGCCTGCTTCCGCTGGTCCAGTTGCTCAATCCTTTGAGCCAACTGTTCCAGCCGAGATGACGTCACCGCCGGCGGTGAGTGCAATTTTTACAGCATCGTTCACCGAGCCGGCGGTTACTGTTGCTGCTGACTCTTCGGCGGCGTCCGCGGCGGACACCATGCCTCCGCCATCGACTGCGGCGGAAACCATGCCGCCTCCGCCATCGGCCTCGACGGCTGGACCTTCAGGTACGCGCGGGGCTTCTCGCCGATCTTTGTTACCTTCCCATCTGCCTGACCTTTTGGATGGATTTCCCTTAGGTTCAGGTGATGGGTTCGGTGGCTATCGGCCTGTGATCGACCCTACAGGTGCGTAGGGTTCTTTTGTCCTTTATGCAATTTTTATCATCTTTTCCTAACTGCTTTGTTTCTTTTGCAGTGTCGGATTCCAATGAAGTGTATGTTCCAAGATGGAACATTCGCCGAGGAACAACCCTTCGCACACCTGTGGAGTGCGTGGACTGGGCTCGCCACGCTGCTCCCCATGGTGCGTTGGGGGAAGCCATGGTTAGCTACCAGGAGGGTAGGCTAACCAACGAGCTTCGGGTTCTCCTGGCCCGGATGCAGCCACGCGTCGAGCTGCTTTGTCGTGAAAACGACAAGTTGAAAGCAGCTCGCGTTAAAGAAGTATCTCAGGCGCGTGCTCTCCGGGAGGAGAACCAAAAACTAACCGCAGCATCTGCGGAGAAGGAGAAGGCCTTCAAGGCCCTCGAGGTTGAGGTTCAAGCGCGACTCGACGCCCACTCCAAGGCTGCCCAAGCTGTTAACGAACAGCTTCGGCTAGCTAAGGAGACTGCGAGGAACGCGACCGAGAGGGCTACCAAGGCTGAAGCTGTTGCTGAGCCTCTCCGCCTGGAGAATGAAGAACTTAAAGCTAAGTTAGAGGCTCTTCAACAGGCTCATGATGCCTTGGCTATGGAGGATGCGAAGAAGCTTCAAGAAATCCTGGACCAGAGGGGTGTGCTTGCGCACACCGAGCGAAAGCTTAAGGGCGTTGAAGAGGCCGCTGCAAAGGATGTGCTTCTCGCCAATCTTAATAAGAACGAAGCTGAACGCGCCTGCACCCAAGCTCTGGTTGTCCAGGAATGGCTTCTTCGAGAAGCGTTGCCTCAGGTATTTTAGCTTTATGTCGTCACGCTTTCCTTTGTAGGATAGAAGTTCTTATACTTGTACATTTTTTGTAGGTTGTGCATCGGGTCTTTTCAGAGACATCTTACGACGATGCTATGAGCGCAGCCCTCAACGCTTCTCATGAGGATGGGGAACGGACCGGCTTCCTGCTTGGTCTAGGGTTTGCTGAGAAAGGCGTCCCGCCTTCCAACTTCCCTTTGTATAATGCGGATACCGAAACTATTTATGACCAAGCAGTGAACCAGTATGTTGCCTTCCCGCATCCGGTGGTGGAGAAGGTGAATGAAATTGCTGCTGATGATGATGGGCTTGCTGTCCTTAGAGCTTTCCTTGAACCGTCACCCTCTGCCGATGGTGCGGGTCCAAGTGGGAGTGGTCCTGAAGCATGATCCAAAAGATCCCTTTCCACCACTAGCGTAGATATTTGCTCTTGTACTTCTTTTGTATGCGGGTATATACCCAGCAATGTTTGTAATATTCAAGTTGATGAAATAAAGAATGTGTTTGTCCTTTGTTTATTTTACGCATGTTTACACTTAGCAATTTCTTTAGTACTTAGATAAGTTAACTTTTTGACGTGGTAAATTATAAGTTTATTTTTGCTTCCTCTTTCATGATTGTGCGGGTAGGACCGTCACTTGCACTTAGTAGGATGGCTAAACTTACATTTATCCTGCGTGGAAGTTTTCCTCATCTTTTCCTTGAAATTTTCTAAGTGTTCAGAATAAGTTAACCTTTGAACGTGGTAGATGATAGGTAGAAGTTTTGCTTCCTTGCTTGTGATTGTGCGGGTAAGACCGTCACTTGCACTTACAAGGATGGCTAAACTTTACTTACCACTGACCTGCGTGTAGGTTTTCCTTATCTTTTCCTTGAAATTTTCTAAGTGTTCAGAATAAGTTAACCTTTGAACGTGGTAGATGATAGGTTGAAGTTTTGCTTCCTTGCTTGTGATTGTGCGGGTAAGACCGTCACTTGCACTTACAAGGATGGCTAAACTTTACTTACCACTGACCTGCGTGTAGGTTTTCCTTAGAACTTTTTTACATTTTTAGCGTTGTGTTTATGCGGGTTTTGCCGCCTTCCACACGCAACTACTTACTTCTTCACGCATTGGTGCGGTGAATACCGGCACATGGGAAGTTCATAAGTTAAAGGTAAGGCTATCAAAACATTGTGTAAGGAGAATCATTTCCATTAGAAGTGGCTCTAGGCCTTTTCTTTACAAGTTTGGAATTGATCTACATATAACATTTGCGTAATTGAGCTCCATTCCATGTTCTTGGGATAGGAGTGCCATCGAGCCTTTCAAGCCGGTATGCGCCTTTTCCCAGGACTTCCTTGATAATGTATGGCCCCTCCCAGACCGGGGCCAGCTTTCCTGGGCGCTCTTGGTTTGAAGCCTCGTTGTTACGCAGTATGTAGTCTCCTTCATTGAAATTGCAGAGTTTTACCCGCGTGTTGTAGTACTTTTGCATTTGTCGTTTGTAATTTTCTTCATGCACTGCGGCTAAGTCTCTGCGTTCTTCGGTTAGCATAAGGTCTAACCGTCTTTCCGCATCATTGTCTTCTGGCTGGATCAAGACCCTTGGTGAGGGTAAACCAATTTCGACTGGGACCATGGCTTCAGTGCCATAAGTGAGACTGAACGGGGTTTCCCCCGTACTGGCCTTTTTCAGCGTTCTGTTTGCCCAAAGGACGTGCGGGAGCTCGTCCACCTAGCCGGATCTGTGTTTCAAGAGTCTTTTCTTTATGCCATCAACGATGCTCTTGTTTGCTCTTTCCACCTCACCATTACCTTGCGGGTGTGCCACTGAGGTAAAGGTGTGGGTGATTTGAAGTTCTTTCAGCCACTGCTGTAGCTTCTTGTCAGCAAAGTTGGTGCCGTTATCGCTCACCAGATTCTGTGGAAGTCCAAAACGACAAATAATAATTTCCCAAATAAATTTTTTGATATGTTTTGCGGTTGTTTGGGCTAAAGGTTTTGCTTCTATCCACTTGGTGAAGTAATCGATGGCTACCACTAGGAACTGAACATTTCCTGCTGCTGTGGGAAATGGGCCTGTCACATCGATGGCCCACTTCTGAAATGGCCACGAAGAAGTGACTGGAACAAGTTCGTTCTTCGGTCGATGCGTGTTGGGTGCGTAAAGCTGGCAAGACCTGCATTTTCTAGTGTATGCCAGTGCATCCATATGCATCCCCGCCAAAAGTATCCCGCATTGTTCAGCTTAGCCACAACAGCGCGGGGACCTGCGTGAACTCCACAGATGCCCTCGTGTACTTCCCTTAAGAGGTAGTCAGCATCTTGGTTGTCCACGCATCTTAAAAGTGGGCCAAGAAAGTTACGTCTGTAAAGGTTGTCATTGATGAGTTGATAATTTAGTGCTTTACAGCGTAGTTTTCTTGCCTGTGTTTTTGATTCTGGTAGTGTTCCTGCTGCAAGGTAATTTATTATTGGTGTCATCCACGTTTCTGTACCGGTTTGGATGACACAAATTTCCTTGTGCGGGACTGATGGTGCTTCGAGGAGTTCAATGCGGATGTCCTTTCCCAAGTGGGTGAAGGCTAGTGATGCAAGCTTGCTTAATGCATCCGCAGATTTGTTTTCGCTGCGCTTAACGTGTATGACTTTTCAATCATTAAAATCACGCATAAGGGTTTTAGCCTGGGCGAGGTACAGGGCCATTATGTCGTTCACAGCCGTGTACGTCCCATTTATTTGGTTGGCTACCAGCATGGAATCCACGTGGGCTTCCAAGTTTTTCACTCCCATTTTACGCGCAATTCTCAATCCGGCCAAGAATGCTTCGTATTCGGCTTCGTTATTCGTACTTGGAAAATCCAACCGAATAGCGTAAGTATATTCTTGGCCCGCTGGGTTGGTTAATTTTAACCCTGCGCCTGAACCCTCGTTGTTGGCTGCTCCATCAGTATAGAGTCGCCAGATATCGTTGATGTCCTGTGCTGGGGAGGGTTGAGCCTCCTCCTGGCACTCTTTCTCCCGCGTAGCGGGGACTTCTGCAATAAAATCGGCCAGGACCTGGCCTTTTATGGCTGGTCTTGGCTTGTACTTAATTGCATATTCTCCCAATTCAATTGCCCATTTGGCTAGACGTCCCGATAATTCGGGTTTGCCTAGAACGTTTGAGAGTTTGAAGTTGGTGAGAATGGTGATTGGGTGGCCCTGGAAATATCGTCTTAACCTGCGTGAAGCGTGTATAAGTGCTAAGACTAATTTTTCGAGGGTAGAGTACCGGGTTTCTACGTCTGTTAGTACACGGCTAACATAATAGATTGGCATCTGGATGCCTTTTCGTTCTGTTAGCAGTACTGCCCCGGTTGCTCTATCTGTTGCGGAAAGGTATAGGATTAACTCCTCTCCCGCTTGTGGTGCTGTAAGTGTTGGGAGTTCGATCAGGCGTGACCGAATCTCCTGAAAAGCTGCTTCCGCTTTTGGTGTCCAGCGAAAGTGCGTTTTCTTTAAGCAGTTTCTTAATGTTGACACGAAAGGAAACGACTTATCTGCATGGTTTGCCAAAAAGCGATTAAGTGCGACTAGTCGTCCATTCAGTGTCTGAGCCTGTTTGATGGTGGTAGGTGATTCCATTTTAACAATGGCTTCGACCTTTTCAGGGTTCGCTCTGAAGCCATCTTTAGTAACAATGACTCCCAAGAACTTCCCTTCTTCCATCCCAAATGAACACTTGCTCGGGTTGAGCTTCATGTTTATCTTTCTGAGCGTGTTGAAAGTTTCTTCAATGTCTTTCAACATCGCTTCTGGCTCGGGGCTTTTGATGACCAAATCATCCATATAGACTTCCAAGTTTCTCCCGATTTGGGCATGAAACTCTTTGTCCATCAGGCGTTGGTACGTGGACCCTGCATTCTTAAGTCCGAAGGGCATCATTTTATAACAAAATGTACCATCGGGCGTCCGAAACGCGGTTTTGTCCTGGTCATCTACGGCCATGTGGATTTGATGGTACCCCTTATACGCATCCAATAAGCATTTAAGGCGAAATGGTGCCAACGAATCCACCTTAAGATCAATTTCTGGTAACGGATAACAATCTTTGGGGCATGCTTTGTTCAAATCTTTGAAATCTATGCACATGCGCCATTGTTTGTCATTCTTCGGTACCATTACGGGATTTGCAACCCATGTTTGATATCTACTAACGCGTATGATGCCTGCGTCAAGGAGTTCCTTGACTTGGGTTCTACACGCGTTAGTTTGTTCAGGCCCCATTACTCTGCGCTTTTGTACGACTGGCGTAACAGCCGGATCGCACTTGAGCTTATGCTCCGCCTTACTTCGGGGTACACCAGTCATGTCAGCTGGTGTCCACGCAAAGATGTCAGCGTTTTTCTGCAGTAGGCGTTTGAGTAAGGTGCGGGTGGGATCAACGATTGTTGGTCCAATGGTAACGGCCTGGTCGGGGTATTTGCCATTGAAGGCCCATTTTTCCGGTTCGGTGATGGTTGGTTTAGCCATCTTTGGTTGGGGTTTAGATGAGACAGATGCGATGCATACCTGGGGAATGCCAGTGATCATCGCCACACCCTCAGCTGTTGGCCATCCCATCATGCCGTGGACTGAAGATACCACGGCGTTGAATCTTGCCATCCCGTCTCTCCCGAAGAGGATGTCGTACGTGTGGTGTGGCTTCCTCATCACGACAAAGTCCATATCCTCTGTGCGGGAGTGTTTTCCATCTGTAAGAGTGACGGGGAAAGATAGGATACCCAGGGGGGTTTCTGTACTGCCGTCAAACCCTTCCATTGAAGCGTAGACCGTTTCCAGGCGTTCTTTGTCTTCATCATCCAGCTTGTCAAAGAACTGCCTGTACATCACCGTCGACGAAGCGCCGTTGTCAAAAAGAGTGCGGGAAGTGATGTAATGCCCCAGCTGGCTTTTAATGACGATGGGGCCTTCTTTGCTGGGGCCTCCTGGCACTCGCGGGAAGCGCACCTCAGCTTCCTTCCACGCGCATGGTTCTGTCGCTCGTCTTTTTCTTCCTCCGACTTTGCCATGAACCATGTTGATGCTGATGTCGACGGGCTTTCGTCCGTTACCTCTGTACCGGTTGTCACTCCTTCCTCCCTTCCTGATTGATGCCACGAGATGTGCAAGTCTTCCATCCTTGACAAATGCTTCAACAATGTCTTTCAAGGATGTGCACTCTTCAGTACCATGACCCTTTGTCCCGTGGAAATCACAGGACTTGCTTTGATCCGCATTAGGTTTCTGCCGGATCAGTGGGGCTTTTGGCCATGGCAATTTTTCCGTGGCAAATATCTCCGTGACGCTCTTAGTGAGTGGCGTCCACCGGTTTTTTCGGTTTGAAGGGTGTGTGTTGTCCCTTCCGCCAACAAGAGGGCGAGAGCTGGATGAGGTGTCAAAGTTTACCCTTGACTGCCAAATACCTAGCCGCCTCTTTTTGTTCTGCCGGGCGGTCCTAACGTTGTTCTCCCTTGTCCTCTGCGTGTAGAGGTGTGTACTCTGGGGAAGATCCCTTCCCAGTTGCTTTTCCGTCTCGGCAAAGCGCTTTGCCGCCGTCATGATGGCATCCCAAGTTGATGGCATGCCATCCTTACCCGTCAATGTGCGGATAAGTTCTGGGTATTCGGCGCCTTGGATGAAGGCGGCGCGAACCAGATCCTCACTTATGTTGCCGAGACTTAGCTTTTTGGAGTTGAAGCGGGTGATGAAGTCTAGTAAAGATTCATCCTCCTCTCTCACGCAGTTGAGGATCATCCACTGCTCTTCAGTGTACTTCCTCTGTTGGCTAAAGTGCTGGCTGAACTTGTTCTGAAAGTCCGCCCAGTCATATATGTGGTGGATCGGTAAACGATCGAACCATGCCCTGGCCGCTCCGACCAGAGTCATCTGGAACATGTAGCACCACGTGGGTTCCGTCCAGTTGCTGACGGTAGCCCCCGCAATGAACCTGTTCAAATGGTCGTCTGGGTCGGATAGACCATCATAAGTGCCAATGTTGGACGTCTGTTTGGCACTTCTCGGGGCGATTGCTTCCGCAATGTCCCTTGCAAATTTTGACTTTCCTGCATTTGTAGCAGTTGGTCTAAAGGTTTTGGAGAAGTCACGCGGGTTTCTCTCCGCGATTGGTTTAAAAGCTTCCCCAAAATTCCTTTTTGGTTGGACGCCCGTTTCCTTACGCTTCCCTTTCGCCTTATGGCGAGGGTTCGCGTCGGTATCGGACTCCAACTCGTCTGAGTACTCGCAGTCACTGCTCATATTGAGGTGTTGGCGAGTACTGCCGAATTCGTCAGCCTGTTGAGCTGAACGCAAGCGTTCATCCAATTCGGCTTGGAATTCTCTTTGCCGTGCTTCGGCCCATGCCTTCACTTCATCTAGTGTTTGGCGAGGGGCCCTTGTTCGTTTTTCCAACTGGGTGTCGGTGGACCCCAGTGGAATATTTACTGCACTTGCTCCGGCTTTGGTAGTCGGAGTAGTGTTCGTAAGGATTGTATAACCGCCGGTGTTCCCCCCAGTTGCTGGGGTTGTTACCGGGGTTTCTTGGTCGGTTACTGGCCTTTGGACCGGAGTAACGTTAACCATTTCTTCAGAAATTGTGAAAAAACTAAAATAGTTCTAGCTTTTATGCACGGATGGCGCCAATGAAGAAACACTAAGTGAACCCTGGACAGATTATAGATAATCTGGACAGATTATAGATAATCTGGGGGTTAAGTAATGTTTCCCACGGATGAGATCTAACTGAGAAGGCTGTTCTTCAGGAAACCTGCAAAACAAACACCGTAAGCTCGTCACTGAGAAGGGGGGGGGGTTCCTCCTTGTGACCACCCTCCGGCGTGAGAATCAGACTAGATTGCTCTGAATATAAGTGTATATTAAGAGATTGCTAGATAACTGGATCGCAGATGATCTTACCATTCCAAGATGTTGGAGTATTTATAGCCGAAGGTAGGTTAGAAGGTATAGCCGGCTGAATAGTATTCCTGTTCTACCAACAGTGGACTATGCACAGGCCATACTGGTTGGTGGATAGGTTACGGCCAACAGTAACTATGTCGGCTGCACTATTCCTCCGACTGTAGATTATGCACGTCCTACCTACTGTGGATTATACGCAGGCCATGCTGGTTGGTGAATAGGTTACGGCCAACAGTAACACTATTTCACCAACTGTAGGCTGCGCATGCCCTGCAGTAAGGGTTGGTGAGTAGGCAGCGGCTAATAGTGACAAACAGTACTAGAGGGTGCTCCTCCTCGTACTGTTGTCGGTGAGCTGTCACCCTGTGATTGGCTCATGGGCTGTTCTGGTCAGATTGTCTGTCCTATCCATACCTTGGTAGGTATAGTACAGAAGATCTTTCAGAATCATACGGACTGGCTCATTTTGGCGGGATTGTTCCCGTCTTGCTCATTCCTTCATGTGACTACTGAAGTATCTATTGTCTTGTGCGTGTAGCCCTGCTGTCTGCGGGTAGCCTTCCCTGATGGCTTGTATCCGCAACTGCGGGAACAGGCGGGGTACTTCACCATTGGGAGGCTTTCCCTGCGTGTACAGCTTGCGTACTGCGCGTAAGGTTCTCTGAGCATGGTGGGTCCTGCGGAAGCAGATGGCCTTTGCGCAGACGTCCCTGTTCAAGGTGAGTCTTGCGGGACCAACTGGGCTCTGCTGGGACCTACCTCTTCATAGATGCATCAATGAAGACTAATTGATATCATCTGCAAAATCACCTAGCGGACCGGTAATTCATGTTCATTTCCAGTTATTTATTTTTATAACTTCAAAACACTTTTAGGAGCACCAGGAAACTTGCACTAGAAGGCCAAAGGCTTGATTTTTTTTGTTGGTTGGTTCCAAACACATTTCTTCTTACAACCCACATATTTTCCCAACTGTTTTTATTAAATGGGAGTCTTTACCAACACAAGTAGACATTTCTTAATGATTAGATACTTAAAATAGTGTAAACCTGTAGATCATTCAACCATTAGAAACGATCCAACAAGGAATGATGGGATCGAGCTTAAAGGCACTGAAAACTGGTCGGTTGGGTAGGGACCGTAGGGTTCACAATGGTTAAACTACTGCCCAAATTGTGGCCCATGCTAGGGTCACCGGTCATTAGTTGTCTCAGTCTTAAGTATATCGTATATCAAACCTAACACATGGAGCCAATCTTTTGCAAATAGATAAATTTGAAAATGAACTTAAAAAGCATGAATTCGTGTTTTTAGACGTCAAAGAAATGTTGCATTATTTGTTAAGGACATGAAGTATTATGCATTGAGGATACTGATCCTAAACTTTGGTTTTTGAATAATGTTTAGTCATAATCAAGCAATTTGATTGTGGGATGTAGGTTACGAATTTTATTAAGTAATTATTGAAAAAACTTTAGCGGCTTATAAACATGACATAGATTTGGGTCGGGCTTTATGATTTCATGACAATTGAAATAACAAGTGTAAGACATGATCTGGAAATCCTTTTGGTTGCGACTACGATTAGGCAATCATACCTCAAATTGACTACGTAAGTAGAATACATATATATATATATATAAATGCAGATCGAACACAATCATTTTCGAGAAAATATATAACATGCAAAAAGTTTCAATGAAGTTTCATGATGAGTTATCATCATGTCCAACAATACAAGTCAAAAAATTTATGTCGTAAAAAACAAATGACAAATATGTTTTACAAGAAATTGATTCATACGTACACGCGTTTGTATATCATTTTATGTTTACTAATTCATTGAATACACCATTTCAATCGATTGGTTCATAGTTGAAAATGTATTCATGACATACCTTTAAATATTGCTGAAAAAAGATAAATGAGGTTTATATTATTATTTTCATTGAATATCCTCTTTATTTCATCTCAGTGCTGTTAATATTTATTTTATTTAGTTATCTCCTTATTGTATGGAACAGGCTAGTTGCAGGTAACAGATGGGCACATTTATTAGAAAACATGTGCAATATCAGATATGATGTTTGACAATATATTTATCAACTTGGACCAATGCATAGTTGTGTTCAGAATCAGTGCTAACTTAAATTATCATTAGATTCAGTGTTGTGTAATCTTGTATGGTATTGTGAACATATATAGTCTTCTAAAGTATGTTGACATTAATTTCAACTATGGTACCACCTTTAAATTGTATAATATACAACATTGCATATATTACTAGCTAGATCAGTTTTCCATAGATTTAAATTTTGGACCACCTAATTTTTCTAGTATATAATTAAACATAAGCAAAAGGATAACAAACACAGCCAAGAATTAGCAAGATCTTATTGAAAGTTGCGGCATTGTTGATAATATCTTGATCGTGGTTTTTAAAAAGCGCGCCTAAAGGCTAAAGCAAGGGTTGCGAGGCAATTTAGAAAATGCCTCAAGGCTGCTTGAGGTGACCCCTCTTGCACATCTGGGTCAAATTTGTAAAAAGGCTTACATGTAACAAAGATGAAACTTCTTGTTTTACATAAGACTTATATGGTTTTGTACAGAAAAGTGCCTCAGTGCACGTTAATCTCTTGTCTTTCGCCTGTGCCTTGGCTCTCGGGACCTAAATGCCTCAGAGCCCTCACATTTTTTTAGATCCAAGATATATCTTGATTTACTTTCTACTTTTTCCCCTTGTCAGCATTGCTGTAATTTATCATTGTTCAAAATGGTAATTTATGTGAATTTCTACTTATTTGTTTATTTTTATGGGAACTTAAAGGCACTTACTGGCTGCGTACGGACGGTAGGTTCTCGTTGATTTAAAGTACTGCCCGAAGATGCCCACCTTGTGGCCGGGTTCACGGTCATTAGATGTCTCAGTCTTCTCCAACATGTAAACAATAAAACTTTTGTAAATATGGAGACAAACTTTTGTAAATAATAATATTTGAAAATGAACTTTTTTTTTGGCATCAAAGAAATATGTTACATTGTTTATAGGATGAAGGATTACATGGAGGATATTGTTCCTAATTTTTTGTTTTTTTATGATTCTTTCTGTTGATCAAGCAATTTGGTTGTTACTTTTGGATGGACTAAGTAGCTTAAAGAACCAGATAAGAATAATCTTATATTTGTCGAATAATATTTTGTATTTACGTTATACACAAAAGAAAATGCTAATTTTGTAAACAGTTATGTGTTTTATGTCCAAATCTTAGAAAACATCAGTTTATATAACCGTTAAGGGGTGACTGAGTGTTAAATGTTTGAGTCTCTTTAGCATGGGCTTCGGTTTTGATTCAGCTTGCACTAGTTTTCTACATTAAAACCTCAGGTCACTTATCCACTACGATCCACGTCTGAATTGATCTCATTGCAGTTTGTGGGTCATTGTAGACGTCCCAGTAACGGATTCTCAAGTCAAAAAATTGTAGAACGTAACAAGAAAACCAAATAATTAGTTAAGTATACAGGAGATTTCTCCGTTAATCCGACAAAATCACAAATAACCAGCTTTGGCTGGTGGGCCTGTGTTATTTGAAGGCCAAAATGGATAATGATCAATCCCTATTATTAACCTTTGAAAAAATATATGAACTGGTCATGGGCATGGGCATGACTACCTGATGTGAGATAATTGAATATGCATTCATACAACACTTAATCAAAGCTATTTTATTTTTTGTTGCTAATGCACCTTGATGGTTCAAATGGGCGAAGCCCATTGAACATTGAGGGTCCATGGGCAGCGCCCCTAGTTAGCGGGGTCCCAGGGGCGACAGTCCTCATCGAGTTTCAAGTAGTTTAATCTCTCGTTCTTTGAGAAACTTTGATAGATAGTCTTTTGTAGTAGGCAAACACTCCCAAAAAACAAGATAAAGAAGCTAGATATTGAAACAACTTTTCATCATATTTTTCATTACTTCAATTCTAATATAAACAACCTTTTATTGGCAAAACAAATAAACAAGTAAACTACCCACTATCCTAATAATTAGACCCATGACCTAGAATACTAAATAATAAAAATAAACTAGAATTAAAACTAATCAGAACTAGTGGTGCATGCATGAGAACATGGAGTTGAATTGTTGCATGAAGTAGGAACGTGGGTAAGGCAAGTCGGATCGTATCAAACTTTCTGTCCTACTCTTATTCGATTATTTCTTTTGTGTTAGGCGAAATTCTTTAATCTGAAAACGAATCTGATGGTGGGTAATTTTATTTAGACTAAACCTATTACTTTAAGTGTTTAACTCACTTATCTTTAATATTGTATTTAGGCTATAAACATCTTTTTGTTCTGCCAGGATGTTATCATGTTAATGGTGCGACGCATGATTTGTAGACTAAACCGCTAGTAACATTTTTAATTATAATAAACCAGTTAACTGCTGAAAATGTATACTCATGTTCATCGCCGACAACTTATGGATAAAAGATTATCATTGTAAAAGACTAAAATTGGAGTTTATATTAATATTTTCTTTCACATTTATCTTTATTTCTTCTCAGATTCAGTATTTCCTATTGGAAAATTTAGAAAATGTAAATGGAAATTAATTATTGTAATAATAATATAAAACTCTTGATTGGTGAAACTCTTGAGTAAAGAGGCTTGATGACACTTAATGAGTTTTTATTATTACATTAAGTCACTAATTAAATGAGATACTTGTTTTCTTTCAACTCTTAAATATATTATTTGGCTTTGTGTCTCATTTGGAGAGAACTAGAAAAATGTGTTCACTTAAAAAATCCATATGGTTAGAGAGGAGTACTCTCTACTTGATTCCTTCATCACATTATTCTAGTACATTCATTTTCAGAATACTGATATACCCGATGTAACCTCGGGCGTGTAGCCTTTCCAGGCAGTACATACTGTTTCGGCTGTTGTACCCTGAGAGACAAACAGACTCTTTAGTAGAGACCCGAAATCTGTTTTAAGGGAAACGTATTGAATACGTGCCTCAACCAACGCTCAATATATATTATTATGTTCATGTTTTGTTGCAGTCAATGAAGTTGGGTCAAGGATAAGAATCTGTAGCCACACCAAGGAAAACTAAGACTCATGTGAAGATACTCAACGTGTGGAAGACTCGAGTCAAGAAGTTTTGGTGAAGTTCTCA
Source organism: Bidens hawaiensis (assembly GCF_021521415.1). Taxonomy (NCBI): domain Eukaryota; kingdom Viridiplantae; phylum Streptophyta; class Magnoliopsida; order Asterales; family Asteraceae; genus Bidens; species Bidens hawaiensis. The sequence continues at coordinate 26,145 of NW_027502202.1, forward strand.
CCAAAGACATCGACACGAATCTATATTAATTGTTCTCTATATTAATTTTATTTTTGGTTTTGTACACGGTATTATACTACGATATTTCCCTTGTATAACGAGAGTATCGTTATACTTATTTTATTTTATCAATTTAAATATTATTGTGACCCATGTCCAACAATCTTAAAACAGATTTTTTTTCGTAAGATTGTTGCTACAATCTTAAAACCTTATTTATAAGGATTTTGGGTTCATGAAATGGTTTGAAATAAAAAATATTTAGATATTATAATCTTATAAATATATTTTTTTTGGGAAATTATGTGCGTAGTACAACTTGGTGTGTTTGGATTTTAGAGATCATGATGCAATATTAAATCCTATACCGTGTTACAAAACGTAATATTTGATTCAACCGTTTGGTTCTAAAAACGATTTGTGTAATCGTTTGTATTCTAACTATAGTGTTAGAACCGATCTTGAAAAAAATCATTGGATTTTCATTAGTTTTGTTTAACGATTTTTGCAATCGTTTATGTCTAACAATTGTGTTAGAAATGGTTTTAAGTAAACCATTCGTTTATTGTAAACGTTAAATATCTAACATGCGTGTAAGATACGATTTATTTATAACGTTTTGTGTAAACGTTAATTTTCTAATTGGCGTGTTAGAAAATATTGTAGTGAGACGTACATGTGTGTTTTGGTGAAATAGTGCACAAAAGATTCCACGTGTGTCTGTTCATATTCCTCTCATTAACTTATTAATAATGGAGCGATCTTTGGGCTATACATTAGAAAATCAACAATTTATAAGGTTTTGTCATAATGACTATTGGTTCATGAATGTATTGTCTTTCCTCTAACGTGCGCGTTAGAATTGTTTAAGTTCTAACATGTTTGTTGGAAATTGTTTATTTTATAAACCATACTGATTGAAAATGTTTTATGTAAACATTTAATTTTCTAGTGTGTGCATTTGAAACATTTATAAATGGGGTTTATTTTATAAACGCTATCCTTTGAAAATGTTATTATATGAAAATGTTAAGGTTTATAATGCGCGTTTTATATTAAATCTAAATCATATAAAACTGTTTGATGTTTGATTTTATAAATTTTTTTTTATATTAATAATATAATATTTTGTAAAACTAAGGAAATGATTTAGAATGATTCTAAACAAAGTTTTGCATATTTTAAAATTTTTAAATGGTTCGCTACTCTTGCTAAAAGTAGTATATATTAAACTAAGATAACGTTCACAAGGATACTTTATGGGGACAACAACTTCGTGTTGTGCGAACAAGATTGATTGTTCAAGCTTTGCTACTTAAGTGTAGTAATTGTAACAAGTTGATGTTATTTGAACATATTTGTACAAGAGTATGGTTTCAAAAGTGAAACAAGGATATGAGGATATGTGTGTATGGATTTCTATTTGAGTAAATACTTGTATACATAATATAAAATGATATCACCGAGATGATTATCCATATGAATTTGATGTGTAAATGTCGTATGTTTATCCATATGGAGTTTTGAATTAATATATGGATTAATATATGTTAATGACGTATTAATTCCTTAGAAATTCACTAAGTGTGAATTGTAACATATGAATTAATATATATTAATGACGTATTAATTCCTTGGAAATTCACTAAGTGTGAATTGTAACATATGAATTAATATATGTTAATGACGTATTAATTCCTTGGAAATTCACTAAGTGTGAATTGTAACATATGAATTAATATATGTTAATGACGTATTAATTCCTTGGAAATTCACTAAGTGTGAATTGTAACATATGAATTAATATATGTTAATGACGTATTAATTCCTTGGAAATTCACTAAGTGTGAACTGTAACATATGAATTAATATATGTTAATGACGTATTAATTCCTTGGAAATTCACTAAGTGTGAACTGTAACATATGAATTAATATATGTTAATGACGTATTAATTCCTTGGAAATTCACTAAGTGTGAACTGTAACATATGAATTCATATATGTTAATGACGTATTAACTCTTTGGAAATTCACTAAATGTGAATTGTAACATATGAACTAATATATGTTAATGACGTATTAACTTCTTGGAAATTCATTAAGTGTGAATGGTAATGAGATATTTAAATCCTTGGATATTCATCATTGAAAATTCACCGACTTAATTGAATTTAAGTAAATCTCAAGAGATTTACTATAATATGCTTACGATAGCGATGGACATATAGATGTTTCTACCATCATTCACTTTGGTTGAACTATGTGTAAGTTTTATCTTTCATTTCGGGAGAGTATCCCAATAAATAGTTTCAAGAAACAAAAAGGAAATGTATAAATTGTTTTATGCAAATGTGAATACCAAGAGCTTGAGAGTTAATCCAATTGACTTTATCTCAGCATAATAGTGATTGTAGATGAGTAACATTAATCATGATGAATGTTTTCATCAAAATAATTTGGATTAAGACTTATGTTCAAAGTCCATATAAGTCAATGATGAAGCCTTGAAGATAAAAGGAAAACAAGTTATGTTCTTTAAATGAATGATGAAGTTATGTATGCGCTATATACAATAACTCGTGAGACTTTCCTAAGTATTAAGGTTTGGGGGTTGTGAATAAGTCTCATAATTTTGTCTAAACAAAGGGTTGAGTGTTTCAAAGTGATATTGTAATGGCTGTGAAGGATCAGAATGATGCACCTTCTGTTCAAATGCTAAAGTATTGTAGTCTAAAGCATGCTAGACTAATACTTGTTAATTATGGTTCTTTATAAAGACTAATTAACGCGAAATTTGAAACATCAACAACACAAGAATGAATTTGTGTATAGACAAATTTAAAGAAATTTTCATTTAATCTAAGGAAATGATATAACTTGTGAGGATCACAAGAAGACCTCGAACTCTTTAGGTATGTTCTAGATGGTGATTTATTCTAGATCTGTGATGGTTTGTTAACAACCTCATGACAAGTTTAGCTTAAACTTTAGAAAGTGGTGGAAGTTAACACTAAGGCATGTGTTATGAACCACTGATACAAAGACGTGGTCTTGTTCAAATCATAAGTGTCGAGGTGTCTTCATAAGTAAAGTTAAACAAACTATATCAAAATGCAAGAAATTTGGGGGAAGCCATTTAAGAAACTACTCTTTAGAAGTATGTAGAAATGGTAATTGATATGATTTATCAAATTTGTGTGGAAAGGAAGAACCTTTCTCTACCCCATTTGAAAGTCGGATGATGTTATCCAATAACACTTAAATGTGGGGGGGTGTCTTGCATTTGAACGTGGAAGGTTTACCTATAAGGATACCCCAT
>NW_027502203.1:0-44625 GCF_021521415.1 Bidens hawaiensis
AAGAGGATCTTCGCTCAGTGTAGATCATCAAGTTCAAGAAGCAAGCCTGAGCTCCGTCCTCGACATACTCCATTATTTGTGTACTTGATCAACCCAGAGTATGTTCCAGCTCGTGGGGACGAGTTTCGGGATCCGGCACCACAACAGGCTGGAGCACCTCAACCACCACCTGAGGTACAACAAGCTTTACCTGCTGCTCCTGTTGTGGCACCGGAGGAAAATGTAGACCTTGAAGCTGCGTTTGGCGGTCAAGGATTTTTTGATATGGATCGTGTTGACCCTGAGGAAGAGGTACAGGTCTCAGTAGCCCGGGTTACTAGTGTGGATGTTGCTAGGGCAGCTACGACTGAGGCTGATTCTGATTCATCAGATGATGATGTGGCTGAAGCTAGACGGATCTTGGTTACACAAGAAAGGATTCATGGGAAGAGGAAGAGAGACAATGACGACAGTGAGTCAGATTTTGAGGAAGATTTACATCAATTGGTCCATAGATCGAGAAGGGAACGGGCAGGTGCAGGTTCGGGAGCTGGTGAGAGCTCAAGGGTGGTTCGTTTCACTCCACCTGCACTGTCTGGTATGACTATAGTCCCTACAACATTGCAAGTTACAGGGCCAATCGCCACGGATGTTCCCGTGGTGACTACCTCATCTTCCTTCGGCATCCCACCCACTACATTCCAGCTATCGGCTCCGGAGATTGTGTCCCTGCCACCTCCAACTCTTACTCCAACGGAGGTCGTAGCAAGGTTTGTTGAGTCGACAGTTGTTGCTACTGCAGGGTTGTCGGTTACGATACCACCTGCGATTACGTTTCCACCTGTTTCTGAAGTGCCGGTTACATTGGGAATCCCTCCTCCATACGCTCAAGACATATCATATATGAGGTTTGATTTCGATGCAACCTTATCCGATTCGGAAAGAATAGCAGCGCTAGAAAGGGTCGTGGCAGAACAATCAAGGGTAAATCTTATCCAGACTCATGCTATTCAGCGCCTCGTTGCGGAGAATCAGATTCAGTCGTCCCTCCTGATCGAGCATGGTAAAATAATTGATGCCTTGAAACAGTTCTTGGCATCTCAGGGGGAGACAGGCTGTAAGGGTGATGAGCTGAGGACGAAGAAGCGTAATGATCGAGACGATGATCCCAATGCATCGAAAGGTGCAGGTGGAGAGTTGCCAAGAACTGAACAAGCTCTTGGGACTTCCACATCTCAGGGGGAGTCAACGAGTGCAGCTGGCGGTTCAGGGGGTGATGATGTGGTGGTTGTGGATGCTGAGGAGGTGTTAGATGATGTTATAGGTGATGAGGATGTGTTACCGATGGAGGAGATAGAGAAGATAGGGGCCGAGATTGTCATTGATAGTGAGATTGAAGAAGGAGAGATTGTGGAGGAGAACGTTGAGCACGAGATTCCGGAAGTTGATAAGGCAGATATGGGTCAAGATATGAGAAGCGATGAGACGGAATGGGAGGAGCAGCCAAGATGGAAAGAAGACTACGCTCAGTGGTTCGTAAAGACTAAGAAACCGACGGTCCCTACTATGTTCAAGAAAAGTTACAACATCAGGGGTTATGCTGAATCAAAAAAAGGGATTATATGCTGGTTATATGATGAGCAGTTGAGGCTTTTTGTGATTAAAAGGTATGATGGGGTTCAGTATTTCAAGAGGCTGTTGAGATCGTTGAATACGTTGCCTGAGTGTGAAGTGAAGGACTTAGCCAGGTTGGGGTTGATAAACAGGAGTGATGATAACATGGCTAGGGTCATTGGGAAGATAGTCTGGAAGGAAAGCATAAAGGAGAAAAAGTTAGAGCTGTTGAAACCACAGAAAGGAAAGCTTGTTGAAGACAAAGACAGAGGAATGAGAGCAGATGGCAAGCCTTGGATGATCATGAAGTATAAGCCGATCCGGTGTTTAAAAGAAGTGCCGATGAAACAAATGCCCAAGGATGTGCTCAAAGATCTGAAGTGGTGGTATGTGGATTGTGAAACAGCTGAAGCAGTAATGGAGGATGAAGATGAACAAGAGCTGATGAGAGTTTATGATCCTATGCATCTAGTGAATCTGTCTTAAGCTGATCTGCAGGTGCTGAACGAGAAAAAGATATTTTATATTCCTGCTTGGAAAGAAGAAGCAAAGAAGTATCAAAGAGTTGTTTCGGTTTGTGTACGAGAAGGCGTTCATGCTTGAAGATGAAAGATACAAGATTTTTGGGATTACAAGACACGTGTTTGAAGATAGAGATATGAAGCTACTACCAAGGGGGAGTCTGTTGGTACATGATGTCAGTAGTTCAGTGTCTAGTGTCTGTAATCGAGTTAGTTGGATTTGTATTTTGTATTAAGCGAAGTTAGCTCACAAGTTCGCTTATATAGGCGAACTTGTGGAACAAGCGAAGTTAGTGACAACTTCGCCTAAACATGTTAGGCGAAGTTGTCGTCTGTTATATACGGCTAGGTTACGGCTGAATTAGGTGAATCAGTTTATGAGTTGTTCAGAGTTTGTGTAATCGGTGATCAGTGAATCACGTGTTTCCAGTTGCAATACAACGTGCCTTTGTTTATTGTAACGTGTGTTTGATTGTGTTAACGTGTATCGTCTTCTACGCTCGTATCGTCTTACGTAGGGATTCCGCACCTACGTAGAACGAGATATTCCGTGTAGATCCGGCTGGGAACCTTCAATTTTCCCTTGAACCATACGGTGTCGAGTTACTTCGGCAGCGTATGTGTAACATCCAACTTTTGAAATAATAAATAAAAATTTTATTTATTTAATTACGAGTTATTATTTAATTAGTTTAATAATAATAAGTTGGGTGGTGGGCTTGAAAATAAAAGATGGATTAGGGAATGGTTATGGGCCTAGGGTCCCTTGGCTCCACACACACAAACACTCCTTTCATTTCAGGAACCTAGATCCGGGCAAGAAAGAAGACCGTATACATCCGATTTCCATAGTCAAGCAAGTAACACGTCTAGATTCACATGTGGAATCTGACCTGAAGCAAAATTGGATCCAAAAAGGTACATTTATTATTAAAAGGTTAGATCATGGGTGTCGGTTTGCCATAAGATTTTATAGGGACGCAAATCAGACCGTAACATGTAAGAAAAACATAAACTTTGTGGTAAACGAGTTAACAGGGGTGATTCGGGATGAACGGGTAGTGTTCGGACAATGTATGAACAAGTAGATGAAGTTTTTATGTCCCAAAACTCGTTATAATGGTAAATGGCCATAAGGGGTTGGAAGAAAAATGATTAAAACATAAGACAAAGAAACCCAGTTCAAATCGCATTCATAGGAATGCGATTTAAAGAAATGTTATGCAATTGCTTCATCATGTAATTTCTTGGCAATGTGACGCGATTTCTTGCCATGCGATGCAATTGCTTAGCCATGCGATGCGATTGCTTTCCATGCGATGCGATTGCTTTGTCATGCGATGTGAATGCTTCGTCATGAGAAGCGATTGCATTGTCATTCGATGCGTTGCTTCATCATGCGAAGTGATAGCATTGTCATGCGATGCGATTTGATTTCTTTCCTATGTGATTCAATGCAGAACAGTAATTCATAAACAAAGATACAGTAGTTCACTAACTTAGATTACAAGGTCTTGTTAGAAGAATAGTTTATTCATGCTTATACTTGTTATATATTTAGTTGTGCCCAGCTGAAAAAAGGTGTTACCGTTAACTCCAAGAGAAACAAGATCTAGGTGAGTTTCTAGCCCCTTCTCTTTGAATGCTTTCGGGGCTGTGTGCATGCTTTAAAGAAAAGTGGTTATATACGTTATACGGATATAATTGTATATTGTAAGAATTCTTCATATGTATTTATTGTGTTTATGCATATATGATTGTAAGAAGGATGGTTAGAATGAAAGAATTAGGGTGGCAGGCCCTTATAATATCTGTACAAGAATTAGGGTGGCAGACTCTAATATTTGTGCAAGAATTAGAGTGACAGACTCTACAGCATCTATGAACGAACTAGGGTGGCGAGCCCTTCTAATATCTGTGAAAGAATGTAAGAATAAATATATCAATAAGTAAGAAGTAAGAAACTAAGTACAGGTTGTATGTAAGAATGATATCTTTGGATACAAATGTGTATGCTTAATGTAAGAATGATCTATGACTTGTGAAACTAGGACTCACTCAGTGTAGCTGACTTTTAGTATGCACGCATGTAAGTAGAATGAAGCATCTGGCTTGAGAAGAGACACACAGTGGCATCTGTGAAGGAAGAATGTTATTTTTTCTATGGTTTTGTTTTATGTAAGAGAATTTGAGATGTTTTAAAGACAATAATTGAATAGTTTGTAATGCATGGTTGACTTTTAGTTACTCTGTGAAAAGTTTAAATTAACTTCGATATTTAAAACTATGTTTATGAGTAAATCCAACGTCCAATGTAGGGCACCGGGACCAGGGACTTACAGTATTATCATACTATGAGGATGAAGATGAGATACCAACCAACCATAAATGCAGTAAACACGTAATTCATATAGCAATAAAAAATTAATCAAGCAATATCACAACCACGCAAATAATGAAATTTTGTTTGAGTATAATAGTGTATTAATATTAGTTGAATATGCATAATGCCCTCAAAAATAGAGAAAAAGGGGATGTGATTACTCACCTTAAAATAAATAAAGGCTGTAGCGAGAAGACGAGTAAAACGGACTAGTTAGTTCCACGAGAAGTTTCGCCAATATGTCCTAATAAGACATAACCAAAATAAATATTCTAATGATATAAACGAATAAAACACGATAGAATGGGTTTATAACGGATTTGGAATCGATAAAGCGTTCAATATACATTAATTTTATAAAGTTGCATTAAAAGTGTAAACAATTTAAATATTCAAATTTCTTCATAACTATAAAATTCTAATTTAACGTTACGTATGCATATATTTATTATTAAAGAAAGCTTGTATTGAAAATTTAGTGATAAGCGATTCGTTTAGACGAGTAAAACTATTTTAGTTTAATTAACTCTTTTTTAAAAAATATATATATATTAGCTGTTTAAATCAAGACAATATAATATTTATAAATGCATATAATTAAATATATATATATATATACATATAGAAGCAAGATCAAATACATTTTATTCTTAATATGAAAACGGTGAGAACCAATTTACTGTTATTATTATGTTTATTTTTACAAGTGTTTGCTGTTATTTTTTGTTCGTAGTAGCTAATTTTCAATTATGAGACGTTATAAGTATTTGCTTATTTATATTTTGTTGTTATTATTAGATTTCTTCTTTTGCTGATATAAGTATTTGTTAGTATTTGCTGTTATTATTTTGTTCTTGATTTTGATTCTTTTGTTGTAATTTTTAGGTTTTTTTCTTTGTTATTATAAATAATTGTTTATGTAGATTGATATTGTAGTTGATATTGTTTCTTACGTTCTCGTTTTTTTATAAATTGGTATTATTTCCTACGTTCTCATGTTAAGACCAAAATGCACATGAGCCTTCCCCTATATATATATATATATATGTGTGTGTGTGTGTGTGTGTGTGGAAAAGTTAATGTACAAATGAAATTAACGTGATAATTATGAGAATCAAATAGAGTAATTATAAATACAAGTAGAGTAATTATGTAATTACTTAATCTATGATGTATTTACATAATTACTCTACTTGTATATATAATTACTCGACTTGATTCTCACAATTAGCACGTTAATTTTATTTGTATTTGATCCAAACCCTATATATATATATATATATATATATATATATATATATATGAGTGAGATGAAATGAAAACTTCTCTTAAAGAGAAAATTTAAAAACTCCTAAAGTATTTTTTTTTTTTTTTGGAACAATAACAACATATAAGAATAAAAAAAAAAAAAATTGTCGGTAACTTCGTCGGCGTAGTGCACATGTGTAACAGTGTGCATTGCATATATGCAAAAGTATTGTATTGTATAGAATACAACACTATTGCACATATTTGATGCACACTATTATATATATGCAATATAAGACTAATACGCACATCTAATACACATCAGTACGTATGTGTAATACAACATTAACGCACGTATGCACTACATCGACTTTTATTTTAATTTTTTTTTTTTTTTTGCATATAATACAAAACTACTAGACATATACAATACACAAATATTAAATATATGCAATTAAACATTATTGAACAAAAAAAATACATAGTAATACACATGTGTAATATAACAATATCGCACAGTAATACATATGTGCATTACAACGTTTCTTTTTGTTTTTTTTTTATTTTTGTCGAGTGAACGGTAACAAAATATAAGAATAATGGCAAAATCAAAAATTCGAAAATATTTTTTATTTTCAATTAAAATAATTTTTTAGGAGTTTTTAAGTTTTCTCTCTAAAGATGAGTTTTTTCTTGATACTCTCCCAATATATATATAGGTGTTGGTTATCCTGAAAACAAGTAGTTTTCTACGAAGATTAGGAACAAAATCATAGCCATTGTATCATGTTAATTAATGGTTGAGATTTAAAAATACCAAAAACCGACATAATTTCCTAGAATTACTCTTTCACCATTATAACCAACATAGTTTCCTATAAATGTTCTTTCATCATAGGTTATAATGCCACATGTTAAAATTTTATTGGTTCTTACCATTCCTAGAAAACTTCTTATTTTTATTTGAACCATTTTCTATATATATGTGTGTGTGTGTATGTCTAAATATATATAAAAACCTTCTAAACGTTTTCATTTACTTGTTCATACTTTCTTATGTGCATATCGCAATTATACGAATATTGTTGTCACGAGCATATGCCACTCCTCATTCTCTCTAATCATGTGCCCTCCGATACAACGTACAACCCTTGGTCCCCGGTTATCAGATATTGACTTGTGACACGCTAGAATTCCGCACCAACTACCGTACCGGCCGATAGTGTGAACCATAACGAACAGCAGCTCAAGTAGTTTGCCCGCCCGTGGAGGAGAATAGACAAATTTGCAACCTTGATATACCCTTAAGGTATGTGTACCGTCATCTCGGTTAAAAGTGATACCGACCAAATGTAAGACTATCAAGCATCCACTTTATCAAGGAAAGTGCTCCGAGGTGGCAATCCAAAGCTAACAAGATGGGTACCCGATGGCACAATACATAAGAAATACGTACGAATGCACACCATACGAAAGGTTTAGGTGTCAAAATTTACTAGTTGAACTTAGCATAACGAAAAGGAGCTAATAGGATAGAATCTAAGTAGACTTTGATCAAACGAGGACTCATCTAAATGGACCTTCATGGCCAATCCAATCCCATACCTATTTTCAACATATCAATTTCTTGCTCATTTTAGTCAAGCCGATGAGTATAGGTATAGTCCTTTACCATCTTTAGCCCTAATTAATTTTTATTAGTTAAACAATGCCGCCCAATGAACACTTTACAATCTTGAATATAGAGGATGCTCGGATGAGCATGCAAGCCAAATTATCATTCTGGGTGCACACATAATCATAATATGCCATGCATGAGAATCCTGGTAACTCTATGGTTTGAAATGATGCTCATATCGGTTCACGTTCATAAGTTTGTTAATGGAATCCAGCCTCCAACTTGAACAAACATCCAATAGGGTAACCATAACAACACCATATGCCAAGTTAACTTGCTGTCATGTATTTGAAATGTCTAACGTTTCATTCCGAAATCCTAAACGATCAAACATAATAACTGTAGTAGCAACACACACCATGTTAAAATTTTCCTTGGCTTCGGGGCCTCAGGATCCAAGCCGATATCCCGACGCTCATCACATATTACGTCTCTTAACGAGTCGCAGATTTAAAATTTTTTCCTTTTGAACCTACCTCATCCCTAATCTAAAAATGTGCCCATTGGCTAGGCACAAGATGTTTTGTGATTCCTTTGTATCACTCCATCAAGTATTTATAAAGACTTAATAATCCGACCAATTTTTGAATAACTCAACCAACACACAATTGACACACTATATGGTGTGGTAGGATGGAAATTTACTCATTCCTTCTATGGATGGAGTAGCATCCATTGGAGCAAAAACTCTTGGCCTATTCTTCCACCCGATCATTATCAATGCTCTTTGTTGGGTCGTATTTTGTGGTTTATGCTTGAAGTTTTGGGTTTAGTTTTGGGTAGTTTAGGCTTTTGATTGTAAACCGAGATCTGTTGAACTCGGTGGGCTTTTAGTTAATTTGGGCTTGGTAGAATATATATAGAACATATGTTAACGGTTTAGGGTGGTTCGTTCATTGTTATTATTTTCCACCCGTGTAAGTTGGTAAGGGCTTAAGCACCCGACGTATAATATACGTGTGTTTTGAAGCTTCTTTATTGTGTTTGGTGTGTTCTTGGTTGTTTTCACATAATCAACTTAGTGGTTAGTTTCCGTGTTAAGTATATTGATATCACATTGAAAGATCCATCACGGGACTTACAATTGGTATCAGAGCCTATAGACCTATTCTAGGCTCGGTTATTGGTGATATCAAGGATTTTTTCGTTGATCTAAGAAGGTTAATTGTGTTGAAGGTTTCTGGATCTCGAAGAAGGGTGTTCTTTGTGTTCTTCGGCTGGTGAAAGCTGTGTTTGGAGAATATTTTGGTATATCTCATATTTAATTTAAATCCCATCATTCTCGGGATTTAGTTAAATATTTAAGATTTACCATCTCTTGAACTATCCTTAGTTCTCTGGTTGATTTTGAAGTTCTCGGGAAGATTTCAAGATTCACATCCACAATTTCACAAAAATTTAAACCAAACAATTTGTTTTATTTAAAACAAGTTCAGAGTAAATAACAGCGGAAAAAGTTTAAGTATTAAAAATCCCAAATACAGGTACAAGTGTCCAAAATCAAATGTAAATAAAATATCTGTTTTATTTGAAATCCTCGACCAGAAATGCCTTCAACCTTTCGAGTAGTCTCCAGCACGTCCAAGCGATAACCGCCAATCCTTAACCTGAAAGTCAATCTAACATACACACAAAGTCAGCTAGAGCTGAGTGAGTTCAAGTTTTCATAAACAATAATCATAATTTGTTTCAAAGTTATAGCTCTAAAACAGTAGAGAGAATAATAATAAAATAAATAAGTATATTCCACCAAATAATACATTCCTCGTCGAACACGCGTACACGGGCCTCTTCACCACAAGTCAAGACTCGAGTAATATATTTGACCCGGACACGGTAAGACCTAAGCACGTGACACGAGCCTCTCCACCACGAGTCAAACCCGAGTAATATATTTGACTCGGTCACGGCTTACACATCCAAACACATGATACGGGCCTCTTCACCACGAGTATAACCCGAGTAATATATTTAACCCGATCACGGTTTAACATATAACGGGCCTCTTCACCACGGATTTTAAAACCCGAGTAATATATTTGACCCGCCAAAATGATGATCACGCCACACGGGCCTCTTCACCATAGGATTTGAAAACCCGAGTAATATATTTGACTCGATCGTAATCACCATGCACACACACATCAATAAGCCTACTTACATCATTCTTAGCCACAAGGAACTAAATATCATAACACAACCGTAGGCGATAAGGTAGCACATGCTCATACCTATATATATAGATGAATATATATAATCCTAAAATATACCATATCACAAGTAAGCCATCCTTAGTCACGAATGACTAACTAACATCACTAATCATAGGCCATAGGGTAACACATGCACATATATATATATATATATATATATATATATATATATATATATATATATCATCCTAAAGTATATCATATTACAAATAAGCCTATGGGCCATAAGGTAATAAATAATAGTCAATCCAAAATATGAACTAAGTAAATAAGTCTACTCGTATTCAATTACTACCAAGCCCATCAACATCCTCGAGTCTAGACCATAACCATGTATAACCTTAAGGAACTTATTACCAAACAAGTCTAAAATATCCTAAGGCTCAGAATATAACCCACACCAGATTTTCATAATTGCACAAACATTATCAAAACAATACAATGATCTTCAAATTGTTTTAACGAGTAAAATCGGGTAAAACTGTAATTGAGTGTGTATGCCAGCCCAAAACGTAAAAAGAGTTAAAAAGGGGCATCATGAACTCACCTGACACAAGGCACGAAATCACCACGAGCTAGAGAACCCTAAGTATGCCCACAACTCAAACGCCTGTCGGTTTACATACAGTCATTACTAACGACACCGAAAGGACTCGTTTATCCTACGAGGCGTTCTAACATGGTTCGAGTTACCTAAAGCCTCGACCTCATCAAGTTCAATTATAAAAGCCCCCGGGGCCATATATTCATCAAAACCACCCTTAGAAAATCCCGGGAATAAAGAATTCCCAAATTGCCCCCAGGAGTTGCTAGAGGAGACGAATGTGCGCGTTTAAGAGTTGTTTAGGCACTTAACATCCAATTCAGCCCCGTGTGGACCCAATTTGATAAATTCACAGCCTACTAGCCCACACGACACTACACGAGTTGGATGGGTCGGTAACTCGCAAGCACAACGCACAAACCACCAATAAACGCGAATTTGTGTTGTACCGACCCGTATGAGTAACCGACAACCAATTTAGGCCCATTAACATAAAATTTTAGTTTTTCATAGCTCGTATAACATACCGAGGCTACACAATCTGAATTGGTTGTTAATTCTCTCATACAACGCACTAAATGCATCAATCAACAAACTAGACAAACGAAATCCTAGTTTTTCAATCTATTGACAATTAATCAATCAAACGAGCTTCATAGCCCACGATACTAAGGTAAAACACATATGACATACCTAGGAAGATGACGGAGCAAAACCTAACTTCAAACAGTCCCGACAAGAACACAATTGAACATCCACCGGTTAAGCATAAAACGAACTTATCGAACAATAACGAGTATAACATGCAGATTTTAGCATGCGAAGATGCATTTTATTACATAGGAAAACCATAGAAATAAATTATGAAATATTTACCAGAGTTTCATAGGTATCTTAGGTTTATAAAAATAGTTTTATTATATTTTTCCAATGGACACAAAAATCATAAAAATTTCTCCAACACAGAAAGGTATGTGCAGCTATTTCAGTATGCAGCAAGAGTGTTTTATTTGCTTAAAAATCATTACCAAACCAAATTAAATGATTCCAATTAGGTTGTAAACTTAACTCAAAATATGAAGTTCCAAAAGTGGAATCCGCTAATTTGGACTTGTCAAAAAATAGTTATGATGTCGGGAAGACAGACCAGAATCCGTCACCCTGCATCATCTTTGACACACAATTTATAAAATCATAAAAACCATTCAAATCTCGTCCAAAAATTACAAATTATACATTTCTAGAAACTGGACTCAAAATAGAATATTATGGGATCAAGAATCGATCAAAAACTATCAATTTTCATCGATTTACAGACCAAACAATAAACGAGTACGAATCTGTCAGCAAATGTTTTAATCAAAACTCAACCCTAACATGTTCAACAAAGGGTTTAATGATGAAAAAGGCATTCCTTGATGTAGTACTAACCTTGAATTAGTCGATTATGGTGTGATTATGGCTGGAACTTGAAAATAAAATGATGGTGGTGATGTTTCTTGACTGCCGATCGCAAGAAGGGAGAAGAGAGAGGGAGTTAGGGTTTAAGATGTAAAAATGTTACACTTTGGCCCTCCAACTTGTAGATTGTGATGTCTTGCTCTAAAGTTAATATAATGTGGCTTTCAAAAATGACTAGGAGGTCCCTTAAGATGTCAGATCGGGTCTCGGCTAATATACAAACTTTACAAGGCATAAATCCTTTTAACGAAAATTTACGGGCGTTACAGAACTACTATTCGTGTGCCTCATTTACTGAAATCAGACGGGTTTGCTGAGTGGAATTTTGGGTTTGAGAAGTATGTGAAAGAAAAGGATGCGAAAATGTGGAGAAGCATAATCAGAGTTCCTCATGTTATTACCTATCAAAGAGAAGGCTCCGAAGAAGTGAGACAAAGCCAATTGAGTTGTATACAAATGCTGACTTTGACCTTCTTGAGGAAGATGAGAAGGCTTTAGCTACCTTGACCATGGCACTTTCACCTGAAATTGCCTTGGGATTTAGAGAGTTGAACTCTGCCAAAGGACTCTGGGAGGCTCTCATTGAAGTGTTTGAGGGTAATGAGGACATGAGGAGAAGTAGGCAAGATCTCCTAAGACGACAGTTTAACATGTTCAATCATGTGTTAAGAGAATCTTTGGAGAAACAGCTTCACCGGTTCATCTCGTTAATCACGAAGATTAGATCTGCAAATATAAATCTCACTTCTGCCGAGATCAACAACAAGCTGGTTAACTCACTGCCTCAGAGCTGGGACTTGAATGTGGCTGTCATTAAGAAGACCAAGGATCTGTCCAAATTGACTCTGTCGGAGGTTATGGCTATCATCAAGGCTTGTGACATGGACGACAAGTAATGTGCCATTAATCATGCTAGTATTTACAACACTGCAGGTTATGGCACTCCAGCAAATAATGCACTGGTCTCTCAAGAGAACATAGCCCTAATGGCAGGTTTTATGAACTGTTGTAATGCTTTTCTTGCTGGAGACATGGTGCAACCAGTGGTAGCTGATGAGCTAGATCAGATACATCCTGATGATGTGGAGGAGATGGATATTTCATGGCAAATAGCCATGGCTGTTTTCAGGGCCAAGAAATTCACCAAAAGAACAGGCAGGAACAATTGGAATGTGCCTCCAAATCTGAAAATGGGTTTCAACAAGAATTCTCTAAAGTGCTACAACTGTCATGAGCCGGGTCATTTTGCTCGTGAATGCACAAACCCAGCTAAAGAAGGAAATAGAGAAAGAGAAATGGTCCTGGTGAGTGGTGAAAGAGAATAGAATGTGACTAGTTCGAGTACTGGTGAGCGGGGTCTGGTGGTTCAAAACTTCTCCTGGGATGATTAGATGGCAGCACTAAGTTTGAGTAATGTAGTTGCAAATTTCGTTGAGATGGATGCTGATGAAGAGGAGAATGAAGCTGAAGAGCAGGTGATGGAACTTCAGCATACGTTCATGGCCTTCACCTCCACCAAATCTACTGAGGTAAGTACTGTACTCTGTTCTCAATCTTGCATTGATAAGGTAGGCCTGTATAAAATACATAATAGTAATCTAATAAGAGAAATTGAAAATACCAAACACGAAAACTCAACACTAAAGAAACTAGAAAAAACTTTAAATGATAAACTAGAGGCACAAAAACAAGATTTTTCCAAACTTCAATCAGATTTTAGCATAAAGTGATGTCACCATCTAGATGCCAAAAATAAAATAGCTGAACTAACCGCCGAGTTAGAAGCATCTAGACTGGAGATAGTCAAACTGACAAATAAATTCGAAAATGTTGTATTCAATTTTAGAAAATTTGATGTCTCTAGTGTTGTTGTTGATTCGATGATAGAGAAACAATTTAAATGGAAAGAACATAAAGGTGTAAGTCTAGGCTATAACATGGTACCACCCCCGTATAATAATAACTATTCAAGTCTTCCCCTTACCAAAGAAGAGGAAGAAAAGGAGAAATGTATGCAGTATGGTAAGCCAACTGCAACTGGTAAGGTTGATACAAATTCGGCAACTGAATCAACCTCAGAGGTGAACGATTCTAATTGTCTAGTTCGTGTGCAGATGAAGTCATAATTGAGGACTGGACTGAGGAAGATGATGAATCACCCGTTGACTTATCTGTCTCTTTGAATTTGCCTGTTTTGTCTGTTTTGAATAACAATGCTACTAATGTGTGTGTGGGCTCTGTTTTCAGGAGCAAAAACAATCGTTTGGTTTCTTTTTCTAGAACTTCAGAAGGCAGTGATCTATCCTTAGATAAAAGTGGTGAAATTAAAAACAAAAATAAACATTTGTCACCAAAATTTGTGAAGGAAAAAGGGTCTTGTAATGTTAAATGTGAAGTTCTTAATGATAAATTCAGAAATGGAAAACAAGCTCACACAACAGAGCGAGACCAGGAATCGGCCACAATGAATTTTATGTTAAGAAACAAACCCGTTTCAACTGTGGCATTCCCGGTCACATTGCTAGAAATTGCTCTCGTCTCCCGTACATTCCATATTATAGAAGAATCAGAGAACCATGTCTCATAATGCTTACAAAAGTTTTCATTCAAATAATTCAAGGCATTATGAGACAAGGCACTCTGAAGGTAATGGGAGAAGAGTCAAGGCTGACAGGTCAAGCTTTCATAGACCAAGCTCATTTTGACCCAGAAGCGGAAAGAAAACACGGTCTCGGTTCCTAGACCAAAATGGGTGTATGAGCCGAGAAAATCAAACAGGGTAAAGTCAAACGTGTCTTCTATCCACAGACCAGAGACCAAGTAAACCACCCGAATAAATCAAAAGGTTTTAAAGCCAAAATACATGTGGTTGCCAAAGTCCCTGGTAATAAAGTCCATTTCATCACACAACTCCATGTTTGATAACAATGATGATATGCATGGCAGCCCGTAACACGTATAACTAAGTCAGACTTACCCAGAATTATTATGGACTGGGTACCCAAAACTAAATGATCTCGCACTTTGTGCAGGAACAGCTATGGAAGAATATTATTAGACCATGGTTTGTTGATAGTGGCTGTTCCAGGCACATGACGGGACACATATCTCAGCTGAGTGACATTCAAATCTTTAACGGCGGATATGTTTCTTTTGAGGGAGGAGAAAAAGGGAAGATTACTCAAAAGGGTACCGTGAGTAATGGTGTTCTGAAGTTCGAAAGTGTTAACTATGTTCCAGAGTTAAAGCACAGTCTGCTCAGTGTGTCGCAGATTTGCGATAAAGGATTTTCCACTCATTTCACCAACAAGGAATGCTTAATTCTAAATCCTGGTATTGTCATACCAGAGGAGTGGATACTGGTCAGATCTTAGAGGAAAGATAATGCCTACTTGATTGATATGAACAAGAACATTCCTGAAGAAATTACATGCCTATTCTCTAAAGTGTCGGAACATAATGCCATGTTGTGGCATCGTCGTCTTGGCCATGCAAATGTGAAAAACCTGAACCGTCTTGCGAAGAACAACATTGTGCGAGGGTTACCTGTTAAAGACTTCGTGACTATAGAGAAATGTGTGGCTTGCGCGTTAGGAAAGCATCATCGGAAATCACACAAGACAAAACTGATAAACTCCATTTCCAGTGTCTTTCAGTTGCTTCACATGGATCTGTTCGGTCCAGTTCATGTCTTGAGTCTATCCCGTAGTAATCACTGTCTGGTCATCACCAATGACTACTCCCGCTTCACTTGGGTATTCTTCTTATCAAATAAGGGTGAGACAGCTGACTTGATCAAGAAGTTCGTTGTGCTTATGGAAAATCAATTGAACTTAAAGTTCAACGGAATTCGCTGTGACAATGGCACGGAATTCAAGAATTCCACACTGAACTATTTTTGTGCCGAAAAGGGAATTCTTCGTCAGTACAGTTCTGCTCATACTCCTCAGCAAAATAGTGTCGCTAAAAGACAAAATCTCACTCTGATCGAATCAGCTAGAACAATGTTGTGTGACTCAAAGTTACCACTCTTCTTTTGGGCTAAAGCGATTAACACCGCCTGTTACGTACAAAATCGGGTGTTGATCAACAAATCTCAAATGAAAACTCCCTATGAAATATTTTATGGTCACAAGCCCACCGTCGCACACTTTCGAGTTTTGGGTGTCCGTGTACTTTGCTGAATCTTGAATCAACTCCAAAAAATTCAAAGCCAAAGCTGATGATTGTTACTTTATTGGGTATGCCGGACGAACTGCCTATAGAGTTTATAATAAGGCATCTAAACGAATTGTCGAGTCATATGATGTGCGTTGGTTATAAGAAAATGAAACAGATGCCCGCGTGGGGCCTGATTGGTTATTTGACTACGACAAGCTCTTCAAGCCATTCAATTTGTTTTCGGTGACTGATTTAGATGACTCAAGATAAGGAAATACTACTATGATCTATGATGAAGAGGATTCTATCTCCAATGTTCAAGAGTTTCCTATGTTGAGTGTGGAACCATCTAAACCCTCAGAAACCATTCAGCCGTCATCAGAAAACTTGGAAGAAAACGTGATTAATACTGTGTTGCCACAGCCTCTATTGAAGAGACCTTACCAGTTGAGGGGGAGAGTGCCATTCGACAGATTTTTGGTAGCACTCTATTCCCCGATATCATTCCAAACGAATACATCGCCAGTACTTCGTACTCACACAGCACCACTACATCAGGATGGAGAAACCCTCTCACTGAGGCTTTAGAAGAACCAACTAATTTGCCAGCAGAGTGCTCTTTTCCTGATCATTATGTTCCCTCGTGAATCCAACAGGATCACCCAATTGACAGTATCATTGGTCCCCTTGAGGCTGGCGTCTCAACCAAAAGTCAGACGGGAACAATAAACAACTGCTTGTATTCTTGCTTCATTTCACAAATTGAGCCCAAGTCGATCGACATGGCTTTGCAAAGAACCAAGCTGGATTGAAGCCATGCACGAGGAACTCAATCAGTTTGAAAAACTGAAGGTGTGGAAGTTGGTCGAGCTACCTGAAGGAAAGAAGTCACTCAACACCAAATGGGTCTATCGAAACAAACAGGATGACACTAGGGTTATTGTTAGAAATAAAGCAAGGCTTGTGGTTCGTGGGTTTAAGCAAATTGAGGGTCTGGATTATACTGAAGTGTATGCTCCGGTGGCTCGTCTTGAGGCCATTCGAATCTTCTTGGCATATGCATCGTACATGGGCTTCACAGTCTATCAGCTGGATGTCAAGACAGCATTTTTATACGGGGAGGTGAGGGAAGAAATTTATGTGGATCAGCCACCGGGTTTTGTGGATCCAATACGTCCGTCACATGTCTACAAGCTGGACAAGGCTCTATATGGTCTTCATCAAGCTCCTCGAGCCTGGTATGCGACGTTGACAGCAAATCTTGTGGAGCACGGGTATGAACGTGGAACCATCGATCAGACACTGTTCATAAAGATCATTGGAAAGGATCTGATCCTGGTTCAGATTTATGTGGATGACATCATCTTCGGTTCTACGAGCACTGCTCTCTGTCCTGAGTTTGAGGAGGTGATGAAGAAAAGGTTTGAGATAAGCTCACTTGGGGAGATGACTATGTTTTTGGGTTTGCAAGTTCATCAAATCTCGACAAGCATTCTGCTACATCAAGGGAAATACGTCGAGGATATGTTGGCAAAGTTTGAGTTTCAGGACTCCAAAAGTGTGGCGACTCATATTCTTTCTTCAGATTCTAATGGGAAACCCGTAGATCAAACATACTATTGATCGATGATCGGGTCCCTAATGTATCTTACTGCTAGTCGCCCTGACATTATGTTCGCGGTGTGTCAGTGTGCTCGTTTCCAGTCCAATCCTAAACTTTCTCATCTAATTGCTATTAAACGAATTTTTAGATATCTGAAGGGGCAACCTAAGCTTGGTCCTTGGTATCCCAAGACTTCAGAATTTGATCTTTATGCTTTTTCTGACAGCAATTATGGAAGTGATGACATTGACATGAAATCGACGTCTGCGGGGTGTCAATTTTTGGGGGATCGGCTTATTTCGTGGCAATGCAAGAAACAACAAACGGTGTCCACAAGTACTGCTGAAGCTGAATATGTTGTTGCTGCTGCCTGCTGTTCTCAGGTCATATGGATGCAACATCAATTGCTGGACTAAGGTTTGGACTTTCTTGATACTCCTACTTTTTGTGATAATGACGCTGTGATTGCCATTGTTAAAAACCTGGTCCAACACTCTAAAACCAAGCACATAGATATGAAAATTCATTTTATTCGTGACTGTTATGATCGGAAGCTAATTCATCTTGAACAGGTCCAGACTGATAATAATGTGGCGGACCTATTTACAAAACTGGTCGGAACAGCCAGATTCAATGTTCTTGTGGGGTTTCTTAAGATGTTACGTTTTGAAGACTGAGTATTTTTTAGGTTAAATTTGTACATAAATATTTTTTTTGGCTAAGTTTGTACAAATTTAGAGGGAGAAAAACACAAAAATACAAAAGAGTGTGTGTGCGCGCTCAAAAAAAATGCTTTGTTTTATTGCTTAAAATTACGTCGGTTACTCAAGTTCAACGGACATATCTCATATGTTTGGTCCCGTAGTCTACTTTTGAATCACGGGATAGCCATTAAAATTAGAACTAAAAATGACAGAAGTAACTGAACTTAAAAAAAAATTCTATTTTGATTTATTCACTGAAAATTATGTCGGTCACCTAGGTTTGAGGGACATATACTCCTATATGTTTGGTCCTATCGTCTACTTGTAGACACATGGGATATCCATTTACCTAAAAACCAATGGAGACTGGGGTGATTGAATTTAAATTTTCTTTTAGGGTTATAATCTGGGAAGTGATATTACTATTCAGCAAATACATACTAGAAGCTTAAAAATATTTTCAAATGAAAATTGATTCAACCTTTGAGAAATAATAGATAAATTGATTATGTGTGCCTAACATGTGAAGTTATTAAGCTAAAAAGGCTTTTGATTAGTCATTGATGTGTACGGTAGCTTTCCATGATAAGTAAAAGTTTAAAGGGATATAAATTAAATCTGCTAAACTTATTGTGGAGATTCATTTTGAAGATGTCTGCATGTCTCTAGATACATCTCTCCGAATGATAGGCAGAAAAATAATTACCCAGTCATACACGAGCCTGCTAGTGTATTGATCACAAGATAAATATATATATATATATATGCATACACACACACACATATATATATATAGGGTTTGGATCAAATACAAATGAAATTAACGTGCTAAACGTAAGAATCAAGTAGAGTAATTATATATACAAGTAGAGTAATTATGTAATTACATCATAGAGTAATTACGTAATTACTCTATGGTGTAATTACATAATTGCTCTACTTGTAAATATAATTACTCTACTTGATTCTCATGTTTAGCATGTTAATTTCATTTGTATGTTAACCCTCCCCTATATATATATATATATATTATTTAAATTTATGCATATATAAATGTAAACTTCTTTAAAGTAATTTCATTTTAAAAGCTTAAAGGGGCACTAGGGAACTATAGGGGTGGGGCATACAAATAAGTCCTAAAAACCCTGAATGTAAGGCAAGTAAGTCCGGATGGCATGTAAGTCCAACGTTCAACCTTAAAGATTAAAATCTTTTTGTATATAAAGAACTATTTCGATCAAGCATTAGGGGGTTGGAGTCAAATTTGGGTGATCTGGAGAAAGCCAAATAAGCTTTGAGAAGAGATAAGGGGCATTAGAGGTCCATAAGTGATGTCCATATAAGTCTTATGCCTAATTGAACCTAAGCATATCTCTAGCACGATGAAAGTCATGCTAAGTTCTAATTACCTTCCATCAACCTTTTCACTATGCCATAATAATGCTGAAAATGAATCATTGTGAAAGTATCGTAATCAATATGATCTCATGTTCGGATCTTTTCTTTGAAAGGCCGGTTATTTTTTTTTAAATTGCAGAAATTTAATCCCAAATATATGCAAATCTTCGGAAGGTTATTTATTTTATTTTATTTATTTTATTTTATTTAATTTTAATTTTTGTTTTTACCTCATATTTACTCATATTAAAACAAGTGTCTTCAAGAAATCGATTTTTGATTGGGGTATTTTTCTGAATGAGTGGGTCTATTTTTTTAGGTTCAACTAGTGTTTTGGTTCTCAGGATGGTTAGTTTGGTCCAATGGATTTTCTAGTTCTCTGCCAAATTGTATTGGCGCAGTGAATTCAGTCTTGTAAGTTCTTGGCTCTCAGTATATAGTTCTCGGCCAGATGTTCGCGATCAGTAAATGTTTTCGGCCAAGTTTGATGTGACTAGGTGGCTTAAAAGGCAATCATTGCCACATATTGATCATTCTTGAAACTCACAACTTCCATTATCTTCCAAAATCTTCTCTCATTATAACCATCAAATCCTTCATCTACCCGCCGCCATACATCCATTCTTATCTCTTTTGTACTCTCAAGTAGATTTTTTGAAAGATAAAGAAATCTTATATGATTGAAGGGTTTCCGGTGATCATTGGATTTACTTGATTCATTATTCGGAAGGTTTGTTTGTTTTCTATTGAAGTTACTGATTATCGATTTAGTTATTGATTGTAGTTACAGGTTTGGTCATCAATGGCGATTGGTGGTGTGACGATGATGATGAATAGTGCTCTGAGGTTCTCGGCTTGGACTGACCAGATTCTTTTAATCAATCAGAGAGATCTTCGTTTTGAAGATGTTTTGAAGCATTCTCAGTCATACCTTGACTGAGGACTTGTTGGTTCCACCAAAGATACATCGTGTTTGACTTTTCTGAGTCAATCAAGCCTAATACTCGCTGTTGTTCATGATAATAGAGGTCATGTTTATCCACTTCTTATGGGAAGTAGCATGACTTGTGCTGGATACCAGCCAGGGATATAATTACCGGAATAAAGACCCAAAATAAGACACTCAACTTCCAAGTGTCTTTTTAGAAGCCACAGTATATACGCCGAAAGGCAGAACTGAAGATACATAAGCATGTTAAACGTTTCCAGTTGGAATTTTTGAGAAAGGCAGAAGTCAAGCAATAAACCAAGGGGGGAGATTGTTGGGTCGTATTTTGTGGTTTATGCTTGTAGTTTTGGGTTTAGTTTTCGGTAGTTTGGGCTTTTGATTGTAAACCGAGATCTGTTGATCTCGGTGGGCTTTTAGTTAATTTGGGCTTAGTTGGTAGAATATATATAGAACATATGTTAACGGTTTAGGGTGGTTCGTTCATTGTTATTATTTTCCACCCGTGTAAGTTGCTAAGGGCTTAAGCACCCGACGTATAATATACATGTGTTTTGAAGCTTCTTTATTGTGTTTGGTGTGTTCTTGGTTGTTTTCACAGAATCAACTTAGTAGTTAGTTTCCGTGTTAAGTATATTGATATCACATTGAAAGATCCATCACGGGACTTACACTCTTAACATAACAATAGAAATGACCTTCTAATTATTGTGTATTGCGTCTTTGATCAAATTACAAGTAATAAGTTGGTTTAAGTAACCTTAATGCCTTTCCTAAACTTATTAATTTCCATTGTATGCATACTCTTTGCGTCATTGACAATAATTATTCGCTAGGTTTTCTTTATCGGGACGAATAACCTCCCATCTACTATTGAATTATTCATTAAAATAGTAGTTATTAATTCAATCTAAGATTGATTTCTATTTTTGATACTCATAGACTACCTATAGGTAAACCTTGCATAACTCACACATTTTATTCTAGTATCCCATAGTTATATCTGTAACATTCGTTAAATTTCGGACCCTAAAACCCGGCCCATTTAAAATTTTATTTTTCGGTCTATTGCTACTGAATCAAATTAAGAAAATTATTATCGATCATTTCATGACGCCCAAATTAGTTTCGGTTATTTGAATAATAATTGCAATTTGGTCCCTAGTCTATAGGGTTGGATGCACAATGGGTTAAAAGTTAGTTAGTAAGGTGTTTTTTTTTTGTATATTTTGGATAGTTTAACAATAAATAAATAAAAGAAATAATTAACAAATGAAATTTTTATAAAATAACCGAAACTAATTCGGGCGTCGTGAAATGATCGATAATAAATTTCTTAATTTGATTCAGTAACAATAGACTGAAAATTAAAATTTTAAATCGGTTGGGTTTTAGGGTCCGAAATTTAACGAATGTTACAGTATTCACAACTTTTTGAAAATTTCGTCCCGAAATTAGAATACAAGAAAAATTAAAATTAAAATAAGAATAAACCCAAATTACTAAATCATTTTTGTAATAAATGAAACAACACAAATGTTCGAATGACCCTGAAAACGCTACAAATGGGGAATATGACAAGTCCACTTATATATAGGATGTACCATCGACGTATCCACCATGACCTTGTCATATTATATAACATTTGTACCGTTTTCCTTTTTTCCCTCGGTTCTAAGTTGTTCACACACCAACGTACCCACCATGACATCCATGCGAGGGTTTCGGTAATCCCACTAACGAACTACTAACCCATTGTGCATCCAACCCTATAGACCAGGGACCAAATTGTAATTATTATTCAAAAAATATTATCTTTCTTCTTCCTTTCTCCCTCGTCGCCGACAAACCACCTCAAATCGTTTTCTTAAACCTTAATTCTTGGGTGTAATCAAGAAATTGTAACGCCTGTTAATTACGGTTCCAAGAGTAAAGCTTGTAAAGTATGTATTATTCTCGGGATTTAACCGACGTTTCGCGGGATCCTTTACGTCATCCCGGTACGTTAAAATTATGTAACTTTCCACCCAAGTTGCTACACACTTCACACTGGAGGGACTAGAGTGTAATTATTTATTTTATATGATAAAATAAACCCTAGCCTCCCCCTATGTCCGATCGGCAGGAAGCAAGACCCAAGAACCCGCGATTTTTCTTTTTTCAGCTGTGATTAAGCCATAAAACTTTAATTCCAGGTCGGTTTTATGATTCCCCATGTCTTTTACACCGTAATTGACCTTTATATTGCGCGTATTGATCGTTAAACGACTTGTTTTAGGTTAACCGGGTGGCTGTCCAATTGAGCGTTTCCGGGACTGTTTTGAGTGAGGTTTTTGCACCAAAATCTTCCTAGGTATGTGTGGTACATCATATTTAAAAACCATTTTCATTGAAGGTGTTTAGGTCAGTCAATCGATTTTAGTTCGAAAACTAGGGTTTATCGGGTGTAGAATCGTCAATTGTTGAGTTTGATGCGTTAATCGATTGAATGACCAACCGAATCAGTTTGTACAGCCCTAGGGGGGTTTATGGGCTGTGGGAAAATTATTTTTTTGGTACTCGGGGCTGATTAGGTTGGTGATTAGTTAATCGAGTCGGTTGTGCGCAAATTGTCGTTTAAACATTAAAGTGAGTGTTGTAAAAAGGAACCGTCGACCCTATCAACTCGGGGGACATAATTATGATGTATGAAAAGGTTAAGATGGGAATTTGGTTCATTTGGGGCTGATTTGTTTGACAATTGGTTTTTAAGATTTAGTACGCGCGTATTCGACTCGATTTGCATACCGACGGGTGAGTTGTGCATCATGGTTAGCCCCGACCATGATTGTAGGGTGGATTGGGTTAAATGAAAGGTTTTAGGGGCTGAGGTAAAATAAAAGAGTATGGGTTGGGCCTCGGGCCAAATTGTTGGGCTTGAACGGCCCGGTAGGCAAGGGTGTTCTTACGGTCTAGTTTAGTAACGCGTTGTGTACAATTTACAGGCCTTTACTTGTGAGTGTTCACTTAGAGATTTCCTAGCTCGTTGCTGGTGTTTGGTTGATCTCAGGTGAGTTCAGGATGCCCCTTTTTACTCTTTTAAACTTTGGGCTAGCATGCACACCTAAGTGTTTTTCTTACTTGATGAAATGTTTTAAACGATTTTATATAGGCTTGCTAGTATATGGTAGGCCTTGGGATGTTAAAAATTATATATATATATATATATATATATATATATATATATATACACACATACACACACATATATACATTATTGTTTGGCCTATATTTGGCGGAGTTGTAGTCGTTTCAACTACGGATGTTGCGTATGCTTACTTTGTGTTTGCATGCGTTGAATGTTACATGTTTGGGTTGTACGTTTGCTCGACCCTGAATGTTATACGTGGATGATTATATATATATATATATATATATATATATATATATATATATATATATATATATATATATATATATATATATATATATATTGTTATATATATAGGGATGTACTTGAAAGGATGTTTATATATATATATATATATATATATATATATCTTTGGTATATGTATGTATGAGAATGTTTAGTCTTCGGTACGATGACTTAATGGATGCACTGTTTTTACTTTAAAAACTTTTGGTATGTCTACCATATTTGTTATTACTAATATTATTTACTTAAAACTTGAACTCACTCAGCTCAAGCTGACTTTGTGTGCATGTTAGTGTGAGTTTCAGGTTAGGAAGAGGATGCCTTATCGCTTGGACGTGCACGAAGCTACTTGGACGGTGAAGAGCATACGTGGATGGAAGAATGTACTTTGAAAAATTTGATTTTAAATAGTTTTACGAATTACATTTAAAATTGGTTTTGGGCAAAATTCCCGGGTTTTAGGAAACTTATCTTACAATTTATGTTTTCCGTTGAATTTACACTCTGAGACGTTTGTTTTAATGGAAGAAACCGTTTTCAAGTTTAATTATTTTAATAAGTGTTTTGTATGAATACCAACTGTGGGGTTCCCGGGGTTTCGGGGCCTTAAAGAAATTGAATTCACCAAATCTTTTGTTAACCAAAATCAATCTCACCAACGGTTTAATCTTTGTAAATGACTCATAATTGACAGCTATTTGACCCTAATTGAACCCGCGGCTAAATGGAGTTTAAACCGCTATAAATACGTAACCAATTTACAACTAAACTCACTCACACCTCCCCCACAACCTCGCGACACTAAATCCTAACCCAATTGCAATTTACGTAGCCGTCAAGAACCTGTTTGATCTCAAGTTGAAGCCGTGAACCTTAGCCACCAGTAAACCTCAATCCGCGACCAATTCTGGTAATTGAAATATGTTTAAGAATCATTTTTATGCAACAAACGAAACCCCCCAAATCAATTATAACAAACATCGACAAATTAATCTAAATTGGAATCTAGGGTTTATGGGTAAATAAGAACATTTGAGTTTGTGTAGTTATGTAATTATTTTGAGATGTTTAACTGAGTTGGACACCTGCCCCAGTGGCAGGTGCATATTCCGTGATACTTAGAACTGGCCTGGAGGCGCGGGTTCGAACCCCTCCAGGCCCGGCTTTGTCTTTTTTTTTGATTTCTTGGTTTTTAATTGCTTTAATAATAATAATAATCAATAACATTACTTTAGCGAAACCGAACCCTGAAGGTATTATTTTAACTATGGTTTTGCGTCATATTTTTCCTATCCATACATACATATATATATTCACACATATACATAGTTTATTTTAAATATTCGTCTTATAATAAAATAAACCGAACTAATGATCGATTAACGTTCAAATATTTATAAATAACTTGTCATTGAAAAGTAATATTTATAGTTTCTTTATAACTGATATCGAATAAGTATTTATAATAGTTGTTTATTTATAAATAAATATCGTATTTTGGCTACATATTTTATTTACCAATAACATGAACACCAAATAATAATAATAATAATAATAATAATAATAATAGTAATAATATTAAATAAATAACGATTATAATAATGGATTTAAACCCTAAACGACTTCAAATCTTTCAACCAATTATCAATGATAATCAAACTAATAGTATCCCATCGAATCTCAAATCATTATATCTTATTAATTTTTTTCTTCGTTTGTTAATATTATTGTTAACAAATAGGACCTTTTGTTGACGTATCCCGAGGAGCGTGACAAAGCCCATATTAACTCTTAATCACCGTTTCATCTTCGTTTAATCCAATCGCTAATGGTAAGTAATTCACATCCCCCTTTTTACCATTTTATATTTTGGGGGCGTTATGCGTTCACAAACTCAGTTATTTTATTTTACACTATAATTCCATTATTTGCGTTTATTTGATATTGCTCAATTGGTTATACATGCGAATGTGACTATGTGTTTACTTTTAAGTTATGGTTGTTGGTATCTCATCCTCATCCTCATCCTCATTAGTATGATCATACGTCGTCATAGTAGCTCGTTATCTATGTGATTCGAGTGAAAAGATAATTTTTATATTATTGTTATGCTAGTTGTAGTAGTTCATATTTATCGCAAAGGAATTGTCTTTTTTTCCAATATTATATATATATATATATATATATATATATATATATATATATATATATATATATATATTCAAAACCATGATTACTTGCTCAACTTTATGTTAACAAACTATATATTTTCACGCATGACTCAGGTAGCTTTTTGGGATAAAGAAACAAGCTAAAGTATAGTTGGACCTTACGTTGCATGATGAATAAAGACTTATTTATTCTAATTATTTAATTATTTAATTGTAATGTTTATTTCTATAAGAAAATGTTTGTGCTTTGCGTATGAAATAAAAAATTTAGATATTGACACGTGTAATTTTACTATAGTGTCTTTTGAACTATGATACACTTATGTCGCGCCCGACATATTTCGCCGTAGGTTGGGGTGTAACAATATCTTGGTGTGATTTTTTTTCTCAAATCTTGCATTGTCTAAGAATTTTCACTTCAATCGTTATGTGGACTGTCAAGACCTAATCACCCACCAATTTACTAGTCTTTTTTAGATATTAAAATAGAATGATGCAATAAACTTTAAACAAAGCTACCATTTAAATCTCACGATATTATGTTCTTCCCAAATGCGGGAATTTCTTTAAAGAATCACACAGTACACACTTAAGCGTGTTATAAATCGAGAACCTTCGCTGAAAGTTTTAAATTTTATTTACATGAACCTATTTTTCCTTATATACAAGGATCTTAAGCTCCGTAGAAGTCTTGCAAAGAATAATTATTATATACCAAATGTTTTGAGTGAAAACCAACCAATTTTTCATAATGATTATGGACTTTAAATTCTGATTGCATACATATATTTTTAGTAAAATATTATTACAAATATGGGTCTTTAATAAGTTACGGGTTATAAAATCACTTTTAAAAAAACTATGTTGTAGCTGGATGTTTCAAGAAACATAATTCACATATCATTTCAAAATCTACCGCCATTTCGTTTTCCTCACGTTCTACATCTCCTCGTCTGCTCCTTATGATCATTTGAAACCCATCTGAACTTCATAGTTATCATCTGGTCTACACAGATCATTCGTTTAATGAAACAAGCGAGTTAGCGGCAATCAAATTTTCACTTTGTTCCTATATTAACATTCTCTAGTTTGATTCTACAAGCACCGATGCAACTGCCTAACCTTGTTGTTTATTTAAAATGGTAGCATACCGAAAGTATGAGAATTTATTCTTCAAAATACTGACTCCCTAGCATCACCAGGGAAAAGATCCGAGATAACATAGACATATAAATTCCAATAAATAAACCTTCATGATGACGGCTAGTGATGATAGTCATACTCTTTAAACATGAGATCTATGAATCATGATAATCACATACAAGAGTCTGAGCATCCATTTCAATCATCATAAGCCAGGAACACTCCGTTGTTCACAAGTTAGTTTCTTCAAGCCTAAAAGACCACTTGATCTTTACTCCTTAAGGATCAACTTGAATGCCCACATTTATGGTCAACCTTCCACCTGAAGTTTTACAATTCGTGACGAATAAAAGAATGGCAAACCTATAACCTTATGCAAACCTCGAGATTAAGGTCATATTTCTATACTGCTCATGCAAATTCCAATCACTAGAAATAGTGGATGCCTTTTGTGCAATGACGATCCACTTCTAGTTTACTTTAGGCCATAAAGATACAAATGACAAATGCTATGTGTTCATTATAGATCACCTCAATCGTGCTAAATTTTTGGACCCAAAAACCCGATCTGTTTATTTTTTTTTTCTTTGTTATTTATGTTATCTTATTATTCAGATTATTGTTATCGAATCAAATCAATAAATTTATTATTTTTAGTCTTTGATAATTTATTAAATTATGTATCGCGAGGGGCGACATGAATGGTTGTCAAAGCATATGATTATTGCAAACACAAACACACAATTAGATACATAGTTTAAAATCAAGAGTTTATATCCCAAAATCACATTTAATTATTAAAACAATTATGAAAAGATATTGTTTCTAACATTTCACTCATTTGACCTAACACGTTGGGTTATGCAAGTACCTGAAATTTGTATCCGACTCTTGTGTGCATGTTTTCCTATGGTATTTTCCACTTGTACGGTTGTGCCTTAATGACCTGATAAGCATACTTAAATGCGTCAACACGAGGTTGGTGAGTTCACATGTTTTGTAGTCATAATATAAAACCATTTCCCATAAAACGTTGAAAATGTATACATGATCATGGTAGTATGAAAATCGCACCCTTGAAACAATATAAACATGGCCATAATGTATGAAAGCATATCCTTGAAAATGATATGAATGTGGCCATAATGTATGAAAATGTATCCTTGAAAACGATATGAACATGGCCATAATGTATGAAAATGTGTCCTTGAAAACGATATGAATGTGACCATAATGTATAAAAATGTATCATTGAAAACGACATATGTATTTATATGATGAATGAACATAAATGAAATTTAACCTATTCGTAAGCTTGCAAGACATATGAATGATATGTAATAACATGAGCCTATAACTAAACCAGACACATAACAGGTTGGCCCAACTAAATTTGGACAATAAACATTCACACAGATAATGATGCTGGAGCAACCAACGGTGAATGGGGCTTGTCAGGCCCAATAGTACTATCGATATTTCCAACGTCCTAAGATAGTTAACGGTTATATAAAAATGCAGGGTCTTAACAAAACAACCCATGTATTACATAAAGTCGGTTTTCATTTATTATTAACGTATAGTGAGGTAGATACTAAAATGTTTCTTATAAATACGTTTTACAAAAACAAGAGTATGCGTACGGTTCTTATACTACCATATAAAAACGAATTAGTGTGTTTCTTGTACCACCATATAAAAACGAGTATGAATATGTTTCTCCCCCGAGTTTTATAAATCATTAAAACCGTAAAAGGGGGCCATGGAACTCACCTTTGAGTTTCCAAGTGAAATAGCTTAGCGAATATCGGAAACAAGCATGCGAATTCTACTAATTGCAACCTAATCAGTTATGGTTCACTTAGAATTCCATTATACAATATCAACTTACAAGTTGATCTTGTATAAAGTCCACCCAAAATGTTAGACATGTTGGTGTATGAGTTAATGTTATTGTGCATCCCGATTAACCTTTGGTGAATTGTTTATGCATTTTATTACATGTTAAGTTTTGGATCAGTATATACAAGGATATATATATGTTACACGTGATATTATTAGTCCATAAGTTCTCATGTACGTTTCATATTAAAGTTGGATGACTTAAAACTACGTTTCCCTATTTTATGTGAACTTGAATCCTTAATAGGTTTTTCATTGATTTTAGGGTGTAAAGTGACCTCGTTTTCCCATATCAAACGACATGTTTTTGACCTAAAATTTTTATCACACATGCTCACTTGTCTTAGGCTTACATAAAACTATGGTACAAAATTTTTGTAGGTGTTTAAAGGGTACAAACCTAGTTATTAGTACACCAAGCTTGTACAGCAAAATTTCTAGATAGTCTGTAAGAAAACCTTTAGTTGACGGACTTAAACTTACTTTCAAGTGAAGTGTAAGTACAAATTTTAAACCTTAGTCACAGGAGCATCATTTTCAAAAAAAATCATGGTATTTGTATTTTTCATGAGTAACTTATGGTCCATTTAGTAGAACAAAAAATCTGCTAAAAAAAGTACAGTTTTGATATATGGTTTTGTAAAGGCATTTAAAGTATAAAATCTAGTCCAAATTGCATGAAACCCGTTGGGTTGGAAATTAGACTTGGATTAGTATAATTTAGACTCAAGAATCAAACCTTTTGGTTAACTATTGACCATTTTATGACCTTGTGAGACCGCGGTACATAAACTGGCACCACCATGTTTACTTTTAAATGTGTATTTTAAACACTTTTACATACTTCCTAGGTGTGCAATGATATTATCCTTTGGTTAATGATTTATAATCATGTTTAACTTTATAGTTTACATATTTTGGGTCTCAATACCCAGATTTTATTTCATCTAATGGCTGAATATGTGAGATGTATTTATATTTACAAGAAGTGATTAATAGAGAAAACCTTTGTGTAACATCTTTGGGTGATTCATTATACAAGATTTCAAGACTTGTATATTAACATGAGAATGAAAGATTATGACGTAGAGACTCACCTATGCAAAGGATAGAGGAAGTAATGAAATAATATGGAGAGACTATATCTTGAGTATTCCACTCTCCTAGCTTGACCCTCCCTTACTCAACCAGACATGGAGGAGTTAAACTTATGTCGAAAGGCATACAAGATGAGGCCAGTTTGATTGTGCAAACGGGATCAAATTCCTATGAATTTTGGATATATACTTCAATGAGTTCTAGAAAGTAGGAAAAAGAATCAAATGATTTGGAGTTCGTTTTATACCTCAAATCAAGCACTGAACAACAAGTAGAACAGCAGCTCCGGATGTTTGTGGTTTTTCCATGGAGCTAATTTGGGGGTCGATATCTTCTCCAAATCCAGTGAATCTAGTGGTATATTTTAAGGGTGGAATATCATCTTCATCTTCAAGTGGAAATTAGTGATTTGGAAGTACATGGAATGAGAAGAGTGTTTTGTGAATGAGGTGATAAGTTGCAAGATGTGTAGGGATATGAGAAAGCAATGTTGGGGTTGTTGGTTGAAAGACGAGAAAAAAGGGGAGAGCTTTGTGGGTACTCACGACCAAAGATGGAGAAATGGAGTGGTTTGGGTTTAGTTCGCTTAGGGTTATGTGTTGTAAATACTTAGTTAGGTTAGATACGTTAAGTGTTTGATAGTTATAAATTTCTTTGTGTTACAACATGTGTAGGATGGAATAAACACCTTATGTTGGATGAATTACTCACTAGACATTGCAATATGTAACCGGTGGACTAATATATATTTAATGTGTCTTACATAGGTTATAAACACATTATATAGGCCCGTTCATGTGTAGATAGTGTTTAGATGTAAGTTTGTGAATTTATGATCATGCGAGCCGTTTGTCATATGTTTTGATATTAGTAAGTGGGTTTTTAGAGTATAACATGTTTCTTGGAGTTTATCTATCTCTAAAACTTTGTTTTGGATTCTCGTACTTGATCACCAACGTTCATATTTATCAGGTAGTTTGTGTACGAAATCTGGTAATTCCTTAAATTAACTTACTTATGATAATGATACGCATGGCCTTGCTAGACTTTATAAGCCGTATTTAGTACAAATCAAACCAAATATGAAGTTATGACTCGTGATCATGTTTAGACTTTATAAGCAGTATTTAATTGAAAGAGCCCAAACATTAAAAAAAATGAACGTAACAAACTAATATATATGTATTAAATCAAAACAAAACTATGTTAAAAATAAACAAATCATTAAAGAAAATATAAAATAGCAAAACGATTAAAAACAATTACATCCATGGGTTGCAATTAAGTTATTCTACTATATACAGAACCACGATTATAATTGCAATAAAGGGAAATAAATAGACGAGGGCTCTTATTTCTAACTTGATAAGAAAACTAAATACGGGCATACTAATTAATTTATGACAAAATTACGAAGTTAGTCCCTGACGTTTCCCTAAAGTAGCAAGATTGGGTATTAAGGTTTAAAAGTTGCAGGTATAGGTACTAAAGTTTTAATTTTGTAACAATGTTAGGTACTAACTTTAACTTCGTTAAAAATTAACGAAATTTGCGTCAACCCATCGTCGTAGCGCTCGGGTTTACCAATGCCTAGGCTTCAATGCTTAGATTTTAACAATGCCCGATTTTTACCGACCGAATAAACATCATTTTAAATATTTTAATTTTTTTGTATGTTAATATTTTTATATGTTAATTCAACAAATTTATATTTGGGTTTTATTAAGATACCTTTACTAATGGAACCAATACCCACCAAATCTTTTGGGCATTATTGTCATTACACATTCTCACTAAATTATTTGCCGTATTTGTGTTTAGGAATATTTTAGAATTCCACATTCTAATTAGTATGGCAACTAGTGATTTTCCCGAGCTTTACGCAACGAATTATGTAGGTAAACTTAGGGTATTGCAGTTGTGAGTCAACGTAAATTCTGTCTATATTGAATATGTTTGTTACAGTACCTGAACTAAACCTAAAAAAATAAATTCATCAAATTAACATACTTAAAAAAATAAAGACGCTAATATACTAGCATATTATTTTCAAAGTTACCATATTTAAAACAATATTTATTCGGCTGGTAAAACCGAGCATTGTGTTACAGCAAATCAGCAGCGAATTGACACATATTCGGTGGGTATTGGTTACATTAGTAAAGGTACCTTATAAGATTAACATACAAAAAAGTAAAATATTTAAATGATGTTTAGTCGGACGGTAAAAATCGGTCATTGTTAAAATCCGAACGTTGAAGCCTAGGAATTAGTAAACCCAAGCATTACGACAACAAGTTGACGCAAATTCCGTTAACTTTTAATGGAAATTAGAGTTATTACCTGGCATTGTTACAAAATTGAAATCATAGTACCCATACCTGCAAATTTTAAATCTTAGTGCCCAATCTTGTTACTTTAGCAAAACATCATGGACTAACTTCTTAGTTACATCTTAATTTATCAAAAACCGACCCCAATAACCCTTGTCCCTGACTGAAAGCCCACAATTAAACCCAAAGGGCTTCATAGATTCTAAAAGTGTCCAATACAATTTATCAATTGGAGAAGTCGGTTTTTTTCCTAATAGTGAGTGCCCTAGTTGTAATGTTGTAAAAATCATGAGACGCTAGTCGGACGGTGGGATAGGGACTAGCGATTAATCGGGATTTACAGGGAATAATCGGATTGGAATTTATATGTAAATTTTCAAATATACATATATATTCCAAATTTTATATATAAAATTTTGATCGATTTAGGACAAAGGGGTAGCAACTAGCGATTAATTGGGGATTAATTGCACCTAGTCAGGATTTATACAACACTGCCTAGTTGTTGTTAGCATGTCGCCTTTAATTTATTTGATCAATTCTTAGTGACTAGTGAGCCATTGACTGCTATAGTAATCGTTGAAGCTTTTTCTTATCTTTTTTTTTGGCATCTCCTCCTTCTCTTCAATTTATTTTCCTTCCAAATCTTTCCAAATTGGAAAATATAAATTATCTTATTTTACTCATCATTTTCTCTCCTTTCCCCTCCTTTTTTTCCTTTTAAAGAAACTCGGGAACACCCTTTTTATATTTTCCTTCCTTTTCCTTTCTTAAATAAAACTCGGGAGCACAACATATTTTTTTCTATCCCTCATTTTCCTTCGCTTTCCTTCTTTAAATGAAAATCAGGAACACAATGTTAGTGTGGATTTTTACCGTTTGTATCGTGTAAATTTTCAGTTGATCATAAAAACTATTAAAAGCTAAAAGACACAGTTAGGTATGTTTTTTTTAACCACTAGAACGCGTTACCAGTTGAACCAAGACTTGGCATGGAACAGTGATTTAACTGTTTGTTTTATTGATCATCAATACTTGCAATACAGTAGGTTTTGAACATCATAGGACTGAAAATTTTACATACTTTAATAGCTTTAGCCATTGTTTTATCTAAACAACCCTACAATCTAACCACTGGTAGGCAACCTTAACAGCCAAATTATGCAAGGGCCAAAAAATATAAACCAATGAATACAAAACTTAAAACATACTTACAATTTCCACATATTATGCTTCATCATCAGATTGCTTTCGTCTCTTCAGTTCTGGTTCGCTCAACTGCATCCCGATGGATACTTCTTCCGACCCGTTTCTTAATGGCGGGTGAATATGCAAGTTTGAGTTTCTGTGGGTCCCGGTATGATGTGAAGGAAAGCTTGATATGAATGGATGTTCAATGTTATTTGGAGCAGCTTCAATGCCACTTTCAACATGGAACTCTAGAGGGGCAATTTGGTCATTTAAATTAAACGGTAAATGATTCTTATTGGGTCTTTGTGGTGACAGACACTTGTAAGAAGACGATTCGCCATTTGGATAATCAATCACTGCTGACGTGGATGCATTCTTTTGCTCTTGCAGTGCAACTAAGTTAGGGGAAAAAAGGGAGGGTTGAAAATAAAGATTCTGTTAATAAAATTGTTGTAAAAATAAAGCAAAACTGCAATTATATATAAATAGGATTGGGATTCTTTCAAAACTTCCAAATAATTTGAGAACTTAAGTAACTTTTAACAACCAATAATTTTGTTTGTTTGTTTTATATATTTAATATTATTATTTTAGGGTAGTTTTGTCATTCATAATGTAGTTTGGTGATTACATATTTACATGTATGTAATCATAAAATTGCATATAATAAATGACAAAAGTACCCTCAATAATATTAAATATATAAATAAATGATTGGTTGTTAAGAGTTCTAAATTATTTGGAAGTTCTGAAATATATAGTGTGAAATCTTAAATTAAAGAATTTCCACCTCCAAAATAAAACTACTATCAAATTTACATTTTTGCCCCCATGTAAAGATTCTTTGAAAGTACAAACCTTGAAGGCCCTCATTGGTTGTGATCAAATCAAGTTCAAGAACATCAAGAAGACGACCAAGGTCAACCGCACTGGTCCAACTCTGTGGAGATTGACCATCTTTGACTTTTAATCGACCTCGATTGGCGGTCCCACCCCAAATTATCCCAATAGGCCTCGGTTTTTCACGATCTTCACCTGTTAAAATAATCAGACTTCCACTATCACCTTCCAGATCAAAAGTTTTTTGGTTCTCACCAATTACCAAAAAGTCGGTAAGAAAGCAAGTTCCTTTTCGGTCATTGTATTCTAAGGCGTATGCCACTATGGTCCCTGTGGTCAACCCAGAACTTCTTCCAACTTTTGCTACTTGTTGGCCAACTACACTGTTGACCTTTGACTGCAAATCTATGACTTTGACTTCACCAATTTCACCAATGCCTCTAACCAACGTAGTCACATCTGATACGTTAAAGTCTTCAGCAAACGGGATGAAAGCGCCATCTGCTCGCACAAACGTTTCTGCATAATAAGTGTGGTTTTAATGAAAAATGTAACATATTAGTTAAAATGTATGAGGTCAAATAAATATTACCTGGATTTGTACCAGCAAATATGCCATACCAAAGATCATCTGTGATGAATGAGGTTGCTCTCTCAACAGCACCAAGATATACACCGGGTCCGAGGCTAGGTGGCATAGGATGGAACATTTTCTGGTTTGGATAGTCCAAGTCAACTGCCACGTGTCTGTTTGTGAGAAATCCAACCTGGCGGTTTCCTGTTCTGCTTTTTACAATGGCACTCATGGTACCGCATGTTCTTCGGTTTGCAACCTATGGATGCAGCAAGTCACTGGTCTGCTTTTGGATGCAAGAAGCCTAAAACTGATGAGAGGAAATGCCTAAAATACCCTTCTATAATGAATGACTATGGTGATGATGTTGTGAGCCGAAGTCAATACCTTGTGTAATGGAAATTAGATCTAGGAATGTTTCATTATGAGCCTAATACCTGATTACATAAACAGAGACTACACTAAATAAGAAAATTATAAAATATACCCTGGTATTGGTAGAAACCCTCTTCTACAAATACATAAATGCATTATATCTAACACTCCTCAAGTTGGAGCAAAGCAGTTAATCACGTGCAACTGTGGCAAACTGATATCGGTTGGATTGGTGGAAGCTAGATTCTTGGCTATATGAATGGTTGAATAGCTGCCATGACAAAGCCTCATCAACTCAACAATGTCCTTAACTTAAATAAAATATCTGTGTGGCGTTGAGACACCTCAAAATGCAAAGTGAGGAATTCAAATGGCATGAACCCGAGACACTACACTAACTGGAAATGATACTTCAAGAATGTTGACTAGCTATAGCAAGAAGCAATACGCGTAGGTAACCGCTCATAGGTCTCGCTCTCGCTCCATTCGCACCATACAATTTACCCTAATAAAGGTAGAAACCCTATCCTATAAATGTACTAGATTTAACAACTTCAATATATTGTTGGGGTTTTTTTATTTCACATTCAAAAAAGAATGTAACAAAACACGAAACTGGTTGATATTCAAAAAATTAACTTCCTGCAAGACACATTATAAGCATACAAAACAGACTTGAAACTACCTGGGAACCAGAACCAACTACTGGATCATTTCCACGCAGCCCATCAATAAGCTCTGTGTAAAACTCTTCCTTTGGAGTTGCCTCAGGCGCACCATAATATGAGAATTCCACCACGTCAACTTCACACCACACACCCCCGGGTCCCTGTCAACCTATTCAGTTAGTTCACAATGCATAAACCAATAAAAATTATCAACTTGTTAGCCGGTTTATCAAATGTCAATTTTCATTCTCATCCTATACTTATAATTCAAGAATTTAAGCTTGCACAACTACAATAATATAGTTTTCTATCTTTTCATTTCTTCGAATTGCAATTGGGACAATAAAGAGTTATAAACCTCAAGAGCACATGGCACAAAGTCACCACAACCGAGCCACTCTCTGTGAACCTTCCGGCCCACGAATACAAGAATGGCAGGTATATCAGTCAACAAACCGCCTCGTATCCTGAATCCAATTGCAGTAGCAATACTAACTTGCTTCAAATTCTTACTATGAAAAGCCCTAATTGTCATGAGTTCCAGCAAAGTAATCGCCTTTTCACCCGTAGGCAACCGATCAATCCGTACTGGCAAAACGCCTTTTAAAAGATTGTCAAAATAATTAGCTCGGTCTTCAGCAGCATCATTCAATCTGCAAGAAGTTGGCCATGAGAAGTAAGTTGCATTGGTGTCACCCGCTGACGTGGCGCCAGCAACAGACTCTAATGGTGGAGTTTCAGGATTATCGCCGTCTGTTCTTTCCATGTCCAAAACCGATTCCTCCGATGGTGTAGACCCCACGAGACGAAGTTTTTGAGACCCTAGATCCATCACATAAATCCAACTTGAAAACAATCAAAAGTCACATAACTTGTACAAGTCAGTCCCGTAATACCCAATTTGAAGAGATTAATCAACCGCATTCACCCACCTGCTCTTTGGTTTTCAGAAGCAATGCGATTGATGATGTT
Organism: Bidens hawaiensis; assembly: GCF_021521415.1. Taxonomy (NCBI): domain Eukaryota; kingdom Viridiplantae; phylum Streptophyta; class Magnoliopsida; order Asterales; family Asteraceae; genus Bidens; species Bidens hawaiensis. The sequence continues at coordinate 37,136 of NW_027502203.1, forward strand.
CAACGGCTTCTTATCTGCAAATAACTGAGCCTGTATTTCAAGAGAAAACCATATTTAATAATAGCGAAATTGGATTTTAATAGTGACCTATCGACCGGAGCTAAACCTAACTTAAAAAACCTTTTGCATATTTTCCTCCGGCAATCTTAAACGAATTTTACATGTGATAAAAAAGCAAGCGTGATTACTTTTCTTTTCAATTACTATGGACTTTCAGAAACCTAATTTAATTACTCTGGCCATCCCTGAACTAAAGTCAAAATTGGTCAAAGAAAGCAAGGAAGGAATGCGTCAAAATCCCTAAAACTGAAGAGCATGATGGACGAATCAGCATAAAATGGAATAGGAATCAATCAAGGATTACTTACACTTACACCGACCTATGAATGAACTAGCAATATATTATTACACGTTTCAAAATGTTAATAATAATAATAATAATCCGTGAAATTGAAATGGGTTATCGTCCGGCAAGGAAAAGGGGGCTTCTAAATTAGGAAAGAAATGCTATATGTGGAAAGCTGTGATTCACAAAATCAAACAAGATAGATAATAAAAAGGTTTTACAAATTTATATTATTATTATTATTATTAGATTAGAAAGGGGGAAAAGTGGCATCATTATAAAAAGGAAAGGAAATAAACAAATCATCCAAATCCAATCATTGATTTTTGACCCCCTGTTCATCTTTTTATCTCATTATTATTATTATTTTATTATTTTACCTTTTTCTTTTATTTTTTTCGATAAAAACAAATGACTATCTCAATCACACTAATTACTCCTTCACTTTGAATCAGTTGTGTTAGTGTCTTATTCAGTTTATAATTTTCTCCGTCATGCGGTCAGAGAGGAAGGTTCACCTCAGAAAATCAATAACAGAGTTAATATACGTTAGTTGCAGTCCCGTTAAAAACAAATACATTTTTAGTTGGGACTGTTACCAGCCAAATTCAAAGTTGAAACTGTTATTTACCAATATGGCATAATTGGGATTATTTAAAACCAATATTCCTTTAAGATATAATTCAATGTAAGTTGTAAGGCCCTGAGCCCCGGACGCCCTGCATTATTATTGGATTTACTCATAAACACCCTTCTAAATATCAGAGTTAATAAAAACTTGCACGGAAATATTAAAACTTCAACCATTCATTACAAAATATTAATTTAAACTAAACATTCAAACATGTCTTTCTAAGTTCAAACATCACATATCATAACTTTCAAATATTCAGATGCCAGCTTTTTTATTCTTCTACCATGTGTGCTCCTCAAGTCAGCTGTTTCATCCTATTTTCCTACATGCATACTAAAAATTAGCTACGCTGAATGAATTATAGCTTAACAGAAAACATACCATACATACACATACTTACACATATGTATCCGGAGATATACATTACTTACATAACCTATTAATCATTCTTTCATTCATACATTCATATTTACTTTCATACTTTCTTATTTTTACTTACCACACCCTACCCATACCTAATCATTCATACGAGCCTTTTGTCCTATAACCTTCGCATATATTATTAGGGTCTACAACCCTTTAACCTTCATGGATATTATTAGGGCCTGCAACTCTTTTTAACCTTCTCAGATATTGATTGGGTCTGCAACCATTTTTTGACCTTCGCAAATATTATAAGGGTCTGCAACCCTTTAACCTTCGCAGATATTATTAGGGTTTGCAATCCTTTAATCATACAACCATACATACATACCCATACATTCATAACCTTCTTACATACATACAACATTTACATAACATACAGTTACTAGTTAAAGTAAGTGTATTGACTTATCACTTACGAGTATGCGCACAGCCTCAAAAACATTAAAGGGTGAAGTGATGGTCGGGTATAAATCATGTGTATCTATGTGTTATTTAATGTATTTTAATTGTTTATATATAGCGAACACAATTACTTTGAGTTCTTTTATGATCGTAGGTGTTCAGAGCCTAAACGAGCTAGTTCAGAGACATCCAGATGAAGATTAAGCAATCCTCAAGAAGACGAAAGCATATGGAAACATATATGGATGGTAAGAAGGATTCGAGAATGGTTTGGATGAGAAACACGAAGCCGAAGCGAAAACTGAACAAGACGGGTTACCAGGAAAGTGTCTTTTAGTAAAATGGGCATATCTCGGCCGAGCTGTCGAGTGACGCTTGCTCCATCTATTAAGAAAGGACACGGGAAAAAGTTGTCTTATAAAAAAGAGGGCACTCTCTTCTCTGATGTGCAAGAAAATGAGTTACGGGACCCATAATATATGAATTTCAGGTTTCTTAACGAGACAAATCTGAATATGATGTCAGTTTACTTTGCGCGACGCGAACTGAGGGGGTAAAATGCTTCGGGCTACACAAAGCGACATAAAACGGGAAAAGGAACCCTAATCGATATATTATCAGTTTTCATCCCCTATTTCAACCTATCAGTTTGTCCGCCTAATATAATAATTAATTAATTATGTGTTTTATTTGCACTTTCCATTGATTCCCTGAAGAGACGACCTTACTTACCCGTACTAGTTATAGGTATTTAAGCTTAATAAATACTTGTTTTTGATTAGATCACGACATCTACATCAAAATGGCACCGTTGCCGGCGAATCAACGCGCAAAGTCCTAGTTTAGACTAGTTTAGTTTAGCCTTAATTTTGTTTTTATTATTTCTTTGTTATTTTACACGGGATTTTCGCGTTTTCTTATGTGCAGATAATTTTAAAGCTTAATGCATACAATATATTCCCGTGAGAAAGAGTCGCTTTAGTTTGATCCAGAGATTGAAAAAACAGCAAAGAGAAACCGAGCAGCCTAGAAAACAAATTTAAACCGAAAACCAGAAACCATAACCTCTAAACCAAAAGAAGAAAACATGAGTAACCAAAATAATCAAGACCCACTGGTTTATGCACTCGAAAACCAAGACCAGCCATTGAATCAACAACAACCAGTCCCTCAAAATGACCCACCACCCAACCAAAACCAGAATACTAACCGTAATAGAAACCAAGTAAACCGTGGAGGGGTTAACCGAAACCAGATAAGACAACTGAACTTTGATGATAACCTATCAGTACGGTCTGAACCACTAAACCGACAGGGGCAGTTTCAGTTTGCTTAGGAAAATAATGTGTTTCGTCCGGATAACGAGAGAGTTGGAAATTGGGATGAGTATGAGGATTGGGTTGCTGATTATGAAGATGAAGAAGAGTATGAGGATTATAATAGGGGTGAGTACTACGAGATTAATCAACAACAGTAACCCTAGAATAATTGGGAACTTAATCGAAATCGTCAACAGAATCAACAACCGAGAAATTGGCAAGCATAGAGACGTCAGGCTGTTAGGGAGCCACATGTTCCAATCTATGAGTTTGATGATGGGGTCCCAAGAGCTTTTATCCCACCACTAGTTCGAGGGGGTCAGATCCATTTCATTCAACAAGTGGCCATGAACCCCCTACCAATCATTGTTCCGGTTAGAGATGGGAGAACTATTTCAGTAAGACTGAGCAGTTTAACCGGATTACCCACTTTTCATTGAAAAGCCACATAGGAACCTTATTTACACTTGAGTGATTTTAACTCGATCTGTGTAAAAATTTCCAGTCAAGGGTTTACTGCAGATGAGGTGAAGATGGTTGTATTTCAGTTCAGTCTGAAGGATGCGGTAAAACAATGGTTTCTATCATTACCTTCAGCTAGTATTTATATGTGGCGAGATTTGGCACAACAGTTTTTAGATGAATATTATACACCACGAGAACCATAGAAGCCCGAACAGGCATTAGAAATTATCAGCAATGAATGGATGAAACTTTTCATGAATTCTTTCAGAGATTTAAATTGTTGTTGAGAACTTGCCCTCACCATGGTATCGCCTTATGGGAATTAATAAAGGCATTCCACGACGGTCTTTCTAATGATGTTGTTTGAGACCTCCAAGCTACTACTAATGTATCCTTTATTGTGAATGATGAAAATGTGGACTGGAGGCACCTTGAGAGACATGCACTAAACTCGAAGAGACAAGCTCAATCGAACAGAATGGTGAAGAGAGCAGCTATGAAAGCATTAGACAGTAAGGGGTCCGATGAAAGAATGGAAAGATTGGAAAGGAAAGTAGATTAGTTTATGAACGCGGATACAAAAAATGAGTAAGTCAGGAAAGACATACACGGTTTATGAGCAGTGTGGTGAGTTAGGACAGAAGTTTCGAGTTGCGGGGTTATACAAGATGAAGAAGACAAGGAAGAAGAGGTCAACTATATTCAGGTTGAGAGGAGGGATAATAATAACAGTATGAACTCAAATATTTACCATCCAGGCCTTAGAAACCACCTGAACTTTAGTTATGGAAATTCATACACTCAGCATAACCCGAATTTTCATGGTAGTTCTCAGAAAGCAGGTTATCAATCGAATCAGAGATAGTATGGGAATAGCTCAGGTAATGGTCAGAGTGGGTATAACCAGAGAGACTCCGGGGGGTACAATAAAGGCTATCAAGATAGTTATCAACAAGGTCAGGGAACGACTCAAGTTCAAAATACGTCTCAGGATTCAGAGATTTTAACATTGTTGAAAGACCTTAGTCGGAAGATGGAAATTCAAGAAAAATCGAATGCTGCAAGAGACAAACAGATAAGCCAACTTTCTGAGAGCTTTCAGCTTTGAAAAAGGATCCCAAGAAGCTACCGAGTGACACTTTAAAAAGCCCCGAATCATCAAAGCAGTGGTTCATCTAATTCCAAGAATGCACATGTTAGTACTATCACCATTATAGATAATGTGATGAACGACACGGTTGAAGAATAAAACTGAAGCTCCACTTATCCCCATTTAGATTGGCGAGTTTAATACCACCAAGGCATTAGTTGATGGTGCAAGTGTAAGTGTGCTACCAGGCAGCGTGCATGATAAATTTGATTTCGGTCCTTTGCAAGAAGATGACACTACATTGGTGTTAGCTAATTTTACACGAAGACGGCCCCGGGGAAAGTTGTTTGTAGTTGCAGTGAGAGTTGGAGATTTTTATTACCCGAAAGATTTCTTGGTGCTTGATTATACACCTGTAGAGAATGAAGAAGAACCACGGGTGATGTTGAAGAGACCATTTTTGGCTACTTCAAATGTTCAGATTAACTGCCAAGACGGAACAGTTTGCATGACCTTTGGTAATTGTAAGTTAGTTTTAAATATATTTTCAAATTTATTTGATTATTCTTTTGAAAATAAATACTTTGGGTCAGATGCTACTAACGGGTGTATTCCTCATGTAAGCAAGGATAATACCGAGGAGAAAGGTGTTGTCTTTGACAGGTCTAAGCGCGAGAGAGAGGGAAGGAAGAGTTGAGCGCGATAGCTATTCAAAGTAAGGAGCTGGTAAGTTCAGTTGATGATATCAGTAAGGTGATGGAACCAACGAGTAATAAAGAGGCAGGTGGGACAAATAAGAAGAAACCACCAAAGAAAGAGAAAGTAAAGAAACCACCCGGATTCGAGAACGAACAACAGAGGTTGGCATGTTTTAGGTCAAGTTGGGAGGTATTGGAGCTACCATTGTGCTGGAGAAGCACACGAAGTGAGTTGGAGGAAGGTAAGTACTCCACTCGACCACCATAACTGTCAAATCAAGTAACGGTCCGGCTGAAGACATTAACAAAACTTAGAGCTGTTCTAGAGGCAACACAAATTTTATCTTTGATTTCTATGTATTCTAGTTCTATATATTTTTAATTGTTTGTTTCGAGTGCATCACTATAGCAGAGATCAAGTGTGGGGAAGCCCCAATGTCGGTTGGAAGTCAGGACTGCCAGTAAGAAAATTATCATGTTGACGGAGCTCCGGGTATGTTTTGTTCATTTTAAGTGTTGGAAAACGTTCAGGGGAGTCTAGGGAATAAAATCTTTGAAAGATATAAAATTTTTAACACCAAAATTCAAAAAAATTCACTGTCAAAAATCCCTTTCGCGCTATGTGAAGAGTAGTTATATGAGTCCTTCGCGCTACGTGAAGAACATGAATTACATCAGTTCGCGTAGCGCGACCGAAAAAAGAATAATAATATTAATATTAATATTAATATTAATCACTGATCTTATCACGCTGTCCGGAGTATTTATGTTCTTTTGTTATGGTTAATTCAGGTACGTGTATATTTTTGTTGTATTTTAACTTTGTGAGTGTAGTTCCTATAAACCCTCACGAGACCTTACTCGTCCACCCGGGCTACTGGGGGTTTAAAGGGCTTGTTGTATACGCTAAATGCAACCGTGATTCCTACGAAAGTGAGTTAGGTCTTTTAACAGTTTTACTCATTTAACAAATTTAATTATGAAAGTTATTTAACTCGGCTTGGTAATTAAAATTAACAGTTTTGCAAACGGTTTAAAAGACCTATCCTAACATTTGTGCGAAGCGTGCTTCTACATATTTGAGAATTTGCATATAATGTTGAGTGAGTTGAAGAGACAGGTTTCCCTAGAGCAAGCACGAGTGCACACGAGTGATTTATTTTCTTATCGGGTGATTTTGTTTTCATAAATTTCTTTGTTTTACCAGTTTCATTGTTAAAAGTGTAATTGTATAATTATTAGGACTATCACATTAAGCCCGGTTTTAAAATTAACAAGCAGTAAATTTTAACCTCATCCTCGTTAATGTTCTTTTTAATGATAAATGTTAAACATTGAGGACAATGTTAACCTCAATTGTGGGGATAGGGAGAAATTGAAAAAAAAAAGTCCTTTGAATTAAGAACTTTTGCAAAATAATGGAAAATGATAGAAAAATTGGGAATTGTTTTTCAAAACTAATATATATGAGATAATAAAAACATAATCACACTTAACTTGGGATGTGTCGGAAGGCCCAGTCGATATTGAAAAGATTCTAAGAATGTAATAATATACCTATAATTATAATCATGAAGTCGTGTGGGTTCTCCTCTTTGAAAAATAGAGAAACTGAAATACCTAATGTAATGAATGAGCACCATTGTAAGTTAAAACCTTGTAAATTTTAAATGTTGATATCACTTAATTGGCACACAAGTGTGGTGCCCCATTAATTCATAAAAAATGAGCATTAAAAGTTAAATAACTGAGAAAGATCCAATAATTTAATGTGTCTCCCTCTGGGATAGTACTTGGAGATGACATCTATGGATAAGGATCGATATATAATGGCATAATTAAGATCCAACAACCTATGTGTTTCCCTCGTGTTAGCAACTTGGCAGATAGGCCCCTGGGCCAGGGTCAATGAACGTTCACGAATAAAAACCAACAGCTTATATGCTTCTCACCGGGCTAGTAACCACGGTGTGAACAACCATGGGTGAGGTTTAAAATATATTCAGATGCAAATGCTCAAATAATTCACTTATTTGTCCATCTGTGAAGTTAAATTTTAGTATTTACAAGTTTTTAGGTTACATGGTAGAAAAAATCATTATGGTTTTAT
>NW_027502204.1:0-31374 GCF_021521415.1 Bidens hawaiensis
ATTTTTTATATGTTAATTTGACGAATTTACTTTTGGGTTTAAACTCTTGGGTCCTACCTAAACTTAATTGATACATATGGAATTCGTGTTGGCTCATCGTCATAACGCTCGGTTTTACCAACGCGTAGGTTTGACCTACTAAATAAACGACGTTTTACTTATTTTAGTTTTTTGTATGTTAATTCGACGAATTTATGTTTTTGGGTTCAATTAATACGCGCAGACTCGTCGTTGCAAACGCTCGGGTTTTACCAATTGAACAAACATTGTTTTAAATATGTTAAATTTTTTGTTAATACGTTATGCGTTTTGGGTTTCTTATTTTAATTTTGTTAATTTGACGAACTGGTTTTATTGGTTTAATTCTTGTACCGTAACGAACATAGCCAATACCGACCGAATTCACGTTGATTGTCTGCTAAAACATTCAGATTTTACCGACAAAATTCTAAGCACAACACGCGTGGGGGAAATCAGTGTCGTTATCGTTACGACCTTTTGAATATGTTATTTAAATAAAAAGACGTAATTTAAAAGTACATATTTTTCTCCATACTAACTAAACAACCTACGAACAACATGAACGTTTTGAGGTACCGACTTTTTAGATGTCGACACGCGACATGTTCCTGTTCACACCTATATGTGTTATCAAAGCTTTTGAACTATAGTTATAAAAGATAATTAGGTTTGATCATGTAGATGTTTTAACTAGTGTTAATTCAACTTTTGAAATATAGCCATTATAAAGTAGCACACAAATCTTATATGGTTGAAGCAAAAAAATCTGGCATGTACCATTGTATGGCCCATATATGGCTCATATAGGCCAGAAAATAAATACAAATAGTTGGTCAAAGTACAGATTGATAGGGTTGTTCACGAGCTGAGTCGAGTCCAGGACAACCAACACGTTACTCCACTTGATTGTTCGTTGCCATTTTTAATAGGTAAATTACATGTGTTGTTTTCTTGAAGAAAATTTCTTCAAATTATCCATTATTGTTACCAAGGTAATCATTTGCATGTTATCTGATTGTTAGAAGATAAGTTCAGTTGGGTTGAAAATGGCACTCGCGATTTGTTGATTAATCATGATGTCCTGATAAGTTGTTCGATGGAATGCATATATATTTAGTTGTCATTTTCTCATGATTTATAGTTAATGGACCAATGAGCTAATTTGTTAAGATGATTAGCTGGGGTTTCAATATATTTTTTTGGGATATGAATGGTGTACTTCATTTTTGTTTATTGCATTTGTGTTTTTGCTTTTGAAGTTTCCTCTACACCTTTGTTTGTGGGTTCTTAAATACATCTATTTGTGATAACATATTAATAATATTCCGTTTAAAATTTAGCTAAATTCTTTAATATTTTTAGGAAATCTTGGTTTCTTATTAAAGATTGGTAACTTCATTAGGCGGTGTATCTTCTAGGGTTATCTAAAAACAGAATTTTTTTTTGGTTTTTGAGGCACTTGCAACATCCTACTTTTGATAATAATAAACAAAATGAAATTCCGTTTACTTGAGGGTGTGTTATTATTTAGGTAAGTGTAATAAATAATAAAGTGTGGGCTTGGACAATAAAAAATGGAATAAGGGATGATGATGGGCCTTAGGTCCATGAGCTTAAGGGTATATAAACCCCCTTAAACCTCCCTAAAACCCTCATTTCCATCTTCTAGTCTCCATACACACTCAAAACACACACACACACAAACACCTCTATCCTTACGGCTCAGATCCGAATCCAAACCAAGCATAGTTGTGTCGAATATTCGTTATACGAGCAAGAAACAAGTCTAGGAGCACGTGTTGAGCCAAATTCGTAGCTCGACATGAACCAAAAAGGTACGTTTAAGCATAAAGGTTACGTTTTTAAAGACGGTTTGCCCTAAGATTTGATACGAAGGCAAATCGAGCATTTTTATGCAATAAAAATGTAAGCTTGACGTTAAAATATGAGCTATTGAACTCGTTAGTAAGTACGGCTCACTTAGTAATCCTAGATCTAGCTAAATCGAACTCCTAATCAATAAAGTTTTAAACTTTATTGCAAAATGAGCTAGATCTTGGTCAAGAGCAGAAACGATAATGGTTAAAATATGAAATAATGGTATATATAAGAATGGATGATAATAATATGCAACGTCAATACGCTACAGTAGTGTAGCAAAGGACATCAGTTAACAACTAAGGAAAGTATTCGAATGAAAAGGTTTTCGAATGGAAAAGTATTCAAATGGGAATGGTATTCGAATCGAAGGAAAATGTAATCAAAGGGAAATGATAAGAATGGAAACATATGAATCAAGTCCTTAAGAAACCTCTGATTCAGTATAGTAATCAAATCGAATAGAAAGGATAACGAATCGAATCAGGTGGAAAAAGTAATCGAATCAAATGGACATTCGATTAGAACTGCCATTCGAATCGAATCGACCCCAGCCAGGGCTCTGCCCCATGGACCCTTCTAGGGGCTGCTGCCCCTAGACCCCGCTACCAGGGAGCTGCCCCCGGACCCCCGTATCTAAGGGCTTCCCTTACATAGAAGTATGAAAAAATTAGAGTTAGTTAATTAACACTTAAACTTATTACACATTTAGTCGTTTGCACAACTAAGGAAGAGTGTTGCCATTAACTCAGAGAAGAACATGACACAAGTGAGTTTCTAGCCCCATTTCCTTGTTATGTTTTCAAGGCTATGTGCATACTCATTGTGATTAGTTAATACACTTATGTTAAGTGGTAAGTGTATGTTATGTGAATGTTTATGAATGATGTATGTACGATATATGAATGATGTATGTATGATATATGAATGATATAAAAAAGATGAAGAGTACGTATGACAGTATATAAGTATAAAAGAAAAGGAAGGTATGTATGAATTGACGGTAAAAGGGTGGCATACCCTAATAATATCTGTGAAATGAGGGTGGCAGATCCATTTGTGATGGAGGGTGACAGACCCTAATAATATATGTGAAGGAGGGTGGCAAACCCTAATAATATCTGTGAAGGAGGGTGGCAGACCCTAATAATATTTGTGAGGTTATAGGACGAAAGACTCTTTAAAACGTATAAGTATGTATGTAAAGTAAGATAAAATATGAAAGTATGAAAGAAAGAAATAATGAAAGTAAGAATGAAAGTATATACTTATGTATGTAAAAAAGAAAGTAAAGCAGGATAAGTATGTAATATATGAACGTGTTGTATGTTGCATGATTAACTAGAAGTCTAGAACTCACTCAGCGTAGCTGAGTTTTAGTATGCACGCAGGTGAATAGGTTAAGGCAGCTCGTTTGAATTAAGACACATGACATTGGACTGAAGATACTGACATCTTGAGAGAATGTTGTGATGTTTTAAATAACCTTTTAAATTATGTTTCAAGACAAGAGTTTAGTTGTTGAGACTAATTGAATGGTTTGTAATATATGGTTGATGTTTTTATATTCCGCGAAAAGTTTTTAATTAACTCTGAATTTAAAACTGTGTTTATGAGTAAATCCAACGCCAAAGTGTGACATTGGGATTGAGGCCTTGCAGCAGTTTAGGCTCGAGCTGACCTGTAGCAGCCCCGTACTATAAAATAGTAGTTCGAGGCCATACCAATCTCATTCCTTTAAATCTGCCGAGGCTATATCCGTTGAGAAATTAGCTCTTCCAATGATTTTGAAATCTGAATCTGGTGGCTCTATCACGAGGTTATCCATTTATCTTCACAAGACCACACAAAGGATATTTTCATTAAAATAAAATTATGTAACTTTAACTTATAAATTTCACATATGTACTTATATATTCTTCAGTTTAATATTAAACATGTTAACATTTTATTTTTATTAGGGGTAAATAGAGAATTATAGAGAATGATCAATTAGTTACAAAGTGTTAATTATTATGCTTCAATCTCTCCATGGCCCCACATATTAATCTCTCTTTCGGCTTCATATATCTGAATTTCAAACCCAAATCAACCTAAAGTGATGGTGGCAATGTACCGTGAACCCGAATCCACCTGGAGACACCCCTAATACCCGTATCTCCTATTTCTTTTTGTGGTGACCTGCACTTTTTAAAAACTGTTACTATTATACTATTGAAATACAACGTATATAATAGAGTTAAATACAAATAGTAAATAGACCACGTTCAATGTGTCAAAAAGTAGGCGCTGATACAAAAAAAATACGTAGATATATAAGATTTTAGGATGTCATTTTAACTATTATGCAAACTTTTTTTTATTTCTATTTATGCACAAAATTCTAGGAATTAAATGAAGCTTATATTACTTAGTTATATGTTATCAAATTATCAAAAGGTCTTTCAACCATAATTAAATAATGTAAAGATATCATCATCATCATCGTACTCAGTATATCCCACCAATAGCAAAGTTATGGTAGGGTCTGAGGAGGGTAAGATGTAGACAGCCTTACCTTTACCCTATAAGGATAGAGAGGCTGCTTTCGGTGAGACCCCCGGCTCGATAGTAGTTTTGCATCAAGCCTTGGACATAAGGCACATAGCACTCAATCATCGGGACACCGGCTGATCGGTGCATGTACCCTTGTCTTTCGGCTATCAACGCCACTACATGATGCCTGATCAACCGTCCGTCACTTTTAACGTTATTTTCACGAGATTAGTAAAATAACGTCAAAATTAGTGCAATTTCACTTTTACCCACCCGAGGGTTCACACATATATACATCATATGTGCACAAGCAGGGCTAAAATAATGTAAAGATAAACTTATGTATATCTCATCATACAAGATGTATCATCTCACTCAGCATAACAAAGTTAAAACACTAAAATTCAAATAATAATTTGTTCGATGATACATGTGCAAATAGCACCACACATTTGTAAAATATGGTTAATATGCATTGACGTTTAAAAAATGGGCCGATTTCCTCGGTCATGCTTTATTCGGTCCATTGAGGAATTCGTGTAATACACGGATGTTGCTGTTATGATATAAAAAAGAAATAAAATATTTAAAATAAATTTTATTCGGTTGGTAAAATACGAATGTTGTGTTTATGATACCAGAACTAAACCCAACAAATACAAACTTGCTAAGTCGGTCAGCGTCGACTATGTTTTTTGAAGTACCATAGTTAGACCTGAAGAAAATATCAACCTCAAGTTAATATACCAGAAACAAAACACGGGCATTCCGTTTGGCTTGTTTGGAGCAATACAAAAAATAAACATTTAATGATTAAGGATTTTTCTCCATCAATCCCTCAGTCAATCAATTGACTTCACATGTCCTGTAATATAGACTTCCTCCTTTACCCCCATGTAAGAAACATTCCTCTCTCTATAAAATATTCCATTAAAACACTCCATTACAACTTTCATATTCTTTGTAAGGCCCCGGTCTCGGTACCCTACCTTGGACGTTGGATTTACTTATAAACACTGTTCTATTAGAGTTAATTTAAACTTTTCGTGGAATAGATAAATGTCAACCATTCATAACATAAGCTTTAAGGTTTAAATAATATAAAACAGGTCTTTAAGTCCAAACATCATAAACTGAGTCTTCATATGCCAGCTTCGTTATTCTTCTATCATGTGCCCCTCTTCAAGCTAGCTGTCTCATCATACTCACCTGCGTGCATACTAAAAGTCAGCTACACTGAGTGAATTCTAATTAATCAGACAACATACATTGAATTCACATATATTTGTATCCGAAGACACTTATTGTGTACGTAACTTACCTTTCATTTATACACTTTTGCATTCTTACTTTATTACGGTCGTACTTTACTTCTTTCTTGCTTTATCTTACTAATACATACATACATACATACATACATGCATACATACATACATACATACATACATACGTATCTCTATGTTTTAAAGAGCATTTCGCCCTACTTCCTCGATTATTATTAGGGTTCGGTTCCCTTTCTGTCTCGGATATTATTAGGGTCCGGTCTCTTCTTCCTCGAGTATTATTAGGGCCTGGTTCCCTTCTTTCCATACAACCATACCATACCTTTCTATATATTTATAAACTTTCATACATACTCTCAATCTATTCTATAGCATTCATATATCATTCACACATCATACATAAAACAATCAATTATCATACACTTACCACTTAAGGTAAGTGTATTAACTAATCACATCGAATATGCACACAACCCCGAAAACATAACAAGGAAATGGGGCTAGAAACTCACATGTATCATGTGCTTCTCAGAGTTAACTGTAATACCCCTCCTAAGCTATGCACGGCTAACTGTGTTTATTAGGAAAATTGGTTTTAAATACTCCTAACTATGCTTTATTGGAAAATAACGGTCCCAACTTAACACTTGGCTGGTGACGGTCCCAACTAAAGGTGTATTTATTTTCAACGGTCCGCGACTAATGAAAAGTTAACTCCGTTAGAATGATGCTTACGTGGCGCGCTATGTTGTAAAAAACTGAGTATGTGGCAGCTTAAGTGGCAAAGTTTCTTTTATTTATTTCTCTCTCACTCTCTCTCTCTCTCTCTCTTTCTCTCTCTCTCTCTTTATTATCTGGAATTCAACCAAACACCAACACCACCCACCACCACCAAACCCTAGCACCACAACCACCTTCTCATCAATCAAAATCAATTATAAGACCAAAAGCCCTAATTCATATCAACAAGCCTAATTCAATTCCTTAACAAAAAGCCCTAATTTATATCAAAACCTAACAATGCCGGAATACATATTCAGACTTCCGCCACCACCTTCACCGGAGACACAAATTGATCTCGGATAAGCTTCAATACGACATTGGCAAACAAAATAGTCCAACCTGCTATTTACTCGGCTCGCCATCTCCTGGTAAACCCCTTCAGATCTTCTTGCTAACACCCTAGTGTCGGTGCCTTTTACATCGCTCCAAATCTACTCGGCTCACCATCAATCGTAGGTGGCAGTGATGGTGGTGGCTGATGGGTCTTTGTGGTAAGATGGTGGAGAATGGATGAATGAAGGAGGATGGTTGTGGGCGGAATTTTGAATACCATGGTTGGGTGGTGATGGATGGATGAATTTTGAAGATGAACGAATGAAGAAGATGGTTGGGACTTACAAGTTGTTGTTGTTGTTATTATTATTATTAGGAAAATTGGTTTTAAATAATCCCAACTATAGCCTATTGGTAAATATCCATCCCAACTTTACACTTGTCTGCTGGCAGTACCAACTACTTGTGCATTTGTTTTTAACGGGCCGCGACTAACGGATGTTAATTCCGTTAGTCTTTTTCTGACGTGGCCATCCCAGTTGGAAAAAACTTGATTACGTGGAACGCGACGTGGCACAATAAACCATCCGTTATTTCCTCACCTTTAAATCCAATGTTGCAGACTAGAACAAACCTTTACGATCCCCCAAATCTTCTTCCATCAATGGCGGATCTTCATCTTCATCTCCACGAAGAAGACGATGATGAAGATCATCAATGGTCTCCAGATCTCGACGACTTCCCTTCAGATCTCGACTTACCTTCACTCCAGTATCAGCTCCAGCCACACCACTCTCCACCATAAAATCATTACTTAGCTTCCGCTTCAACACGTTAGCCATCGGCGACCGCGACAGAAGCGGCGACTTAACTTTTCCAACACACGGCGAACCTGCCGCATCCGTAATCTCACACGGCGGATCATTCTCCTTCAACAGCTTCTGTTTTCGACTCGAATGCTTCACCTGCTTGCTAAGGCTAGGGTTTGACGATGACGTATCGTTATCCCGTAGGATCGGATTTCGCAACGGCTGCTTAACGTGCTTCAAAATAATCCAACTGAAGTCGGAATTAGGGTTTTGACGGACAATTTTGCGAGAAATGAGATGAGATTGTAACTGTAATTGTAATGGTAGCCCTTTGGGATTTGATTGAAGAAGACGGTGGTTGGGGTGGGAAAGAAATGGGTGGGGAGTTAGGGTTTTTATTATTATTATTATTATTATTATTATTATTATTATTATTATTATTTATATGATGACTGGTCTGCTAATACACAGTCAGCCGCCACATCACGTTCAACGTAATCAAGTTTTTGCCAACTGGGATGGCCACGTCAGAAAAAGACTAACGGAGTTAACATCCGTTAGTCGCGGCCCGTTAAAAACAAATGCACAAGTAGTTGGTACTGCTAGCAGACATGTGTAAAGTTGGGATGGATATTTACCAATAGGCCATAGTTTGGATAATTTAAAACCAATTTTCCTAATTATAAGTATTAATTAACTATCTCTGACTATATCATAATTCTATATTAGTGTAACCCCTGGCTACGGGGGTCCGGGGGCAGTAACCCCTAGCAGGGTCCAACGGGAAGAGCCCCTGACTGGGGTCAAATGACCAATCTAATCGAAGGAAATTCTGATTGAATGACCATTCTAATCGAATGACAGATTCTAATCAAATGACAGATTCTAATCGAATGGCTGATTCTAATCGAATGACAATTCGATTCGATTAATTTTCCCATTCAATTCGATTACTTTTCCCATTCGATTCGATTACCTTTTCCATTCGATTCGATTACTTTTTGTTCGAATATGATTTTATTATCTTCACTTTCTAACCTTTCTTTTCGACTAGGGTTTCTCGTCTTGCATAATAAATGAGCCTAGGACTTTAACCATATCGTTTCCTTGCCCTAACTTGGTTCAAACGTTACCCGTTTGTCCCGTTTCATTCCAAGCATCTCGTTTACGTTCAAGTTTATATTTTCTTGTATAAAAAGGCCCTATTTGCCTTAGTATCAAATCTTAGGGCAAACCGACCTAAAAAACTCAACCTTTAATCTAAAACGTACCTTTTTGGTTTGGTTTGCTTAGGCTCGGATTCAATACGTGAATACGGAAGCGTTACTCTTGTTGTTTAATGAAATGGAACACGAAACCCAAATCTTTCTTCAGCTCGGATCTAGGGCCGAATGATAAGAGTGTTTGTGTGTGTTTTTGAGTGTGTATGGAGGCTAGAAGATGGAAATTAGGGTTTTAGGGTTTTAGGGAGGTTTAAGGGAGTTTAGATACTCTTAAGCCCATGGACCTTAGGCCCATCACCATCCCTTATTGCATCCTTTATTGTCAAAGTCCACACTCTATTATTTTATTTAATTTAACCATGGTTGCAAAAGTTGCTAGGCGGACCCTAGGCGGCCGACTGGGGAGTTGAGTGTACTCGGAGTACTCAGGGAGTACTCGGAATTGGTAAATATAAAGAAAATTAAGTTTTAGATATTATATATATGTCAAATATCAAAAGTTTACCAATATTTATAACAAAATAAGTGAATACCAGTATAGATAAGATAAATACAACTTTAAATGCTAAATTATTCAAAATTTGTTAATCATTAGTTAAAAAAAGTGATTTTCCTATTTTAATATTATAGAAATATTAATTATGTTTTATCTTTTAAGTCAAAATCAGCCGAAGTTGACCAAATAGATATAATTCTGGTTGAAGTTGACCACTTATGACCGTTCCTTAATAACTAGGCGGAGTTAAAGAAACTCCCCTCGGCACCATACCTTTTAGCGAGTACTCGGGGAGTACTCGGTCTTGTAGACCTACTTTTACAACATTGATTATTTAACTAAATAATAGCACACCCTTAAGTAAACGATATTTCTTTTATTTATTATTATCAAAAGTAGGATGTTACAAGTCTACCATCCTTAAAAGAGGTTTCGTCCTTGAAACCTAACTATTACTAAAACAACTCTGGGTAAAACTCGTGTATCTCTTCTTCAACTTCCCAATGGCATCCGATACTTTCCGATGTTTCCATATCACCTTCACCAAACGGATAACTTTATGACGGAGTTGCTTTTCCTTGCAGTCAACGATCTCTACAGGATGTTCGATATAGTTTAACTGTTCATCAACCTTGATGTCTACTAATGGCACATGTGACGTGTCATAAACTAGAAATTTTCTCAAATGAGAAACATGAAAGGTAATTCCTTCTAATTCCTCGGGTAAATCTAGCTTGTAAGCCACTTCACCCACACGGTCTACGATCTTAAACGGACCTACGTACCTTGGACTTAACTTTCCTCTCTTTCCGAAACGAATAATCCCCTTCTAAGGCGAGACCTTGATCATCACATTGTCACCAATGCTAAACTCAATCGATCGTCGTCGCTTATCAGCATAGGATTTCTGGCGATCCTGAGCAGCTTTCATTCTCGCCTTGATCTGATCAAACCTTGAAGAGGTTTCTTGCACAATTTCCAAACTTCCAATATCCTTCTGACCAATCTCTCCCCAACACACAGGAGTTCTATAACGTCAAACATACAACACTTCAAACGGGGGCATAATTGAATGGTAGCTGTTGTTATAAGAGAATTCTGCAAGATGCAGATGATCATCCCAACTTCCTCTAAATTCTAAAACACAAGCACGTAGCATATCCTCAAGGGTCTTGGACAGTCCTTTCAGATTGCCCATCTGTTTGAGGATGATACGCTGTACTGATGTGCAGTCTTATTCCCATAGCTTCATGGAACTTCTTTCAGAATATGGAAGTAAAGAGAGTATCTCTATCAAACACGATCGATAAAGGCACTCCATGTTTAGCCACAACCTCTCTTATGAACACATTTGCTAATGTTTCTGACGAGATGGCCTCTCATATAAGCAGAAAGTGAGCACTTCTCGTCAAACGGTCCACAATCACCCAAATGGTATCATGATGTTTAGCTGTACGGGGTAGCTTAGTTATGAAATCCATGGTGATGTATTCCCATTTCCATTCCGATATCTCTAATGGCTGCATCTTTCCATATGGTTTCTGATTGTTCTTCATACCTGGCCACCAGTAGCCTCTCTTCAAATCTTGATACATCTTGGTGGATCCCGGAAAAATCGAGTATCTCGAATTGTGAGCTTCATCTAAGATTTCCATGACGTGGAATCCACATGTGGCCAACCTAGTCTTTACACCATGAGTGTTATCCATCAGCTCGTCATGTTGTCTGAAATTCTTATCATTTTTCATTAACCCTTCATCTGTAAGCACCTCAGACTGCAACTTGATGATTTCTCGGAAGAGATCTGAGTTAATGATTAACTTATAGGACTTCACTGTTGCAATGACTTCTTCATTCTTACGGCTTAGCGCGTTAGCAACCACATTAGCCTTGCCATGATAGTATTTGATATCACAATCGTAGTCCTTTATCAACTCTAACCATCTCATCTGTCTCATATTCAAATTTTTGTTCATTTCTGGGTATGAATGTGCTCAACTTAAAACAGAGAGCATGGTAGTTTTTTTGTTCAAGCACTTTACGCCTTCAATTTTTCGTTTCTTTTTTTGATTAAACTCTAGTCTGTTTCACTTGGTAATGAATATGTTGGGTTTAAACATGAGAGTTAAAGCATGTTTGGGACTGAGTTTGAAAATTTATTATTGACTTATTGACTTTTTTAAAATGCCAATAAGTTAAATGGTGTTGGCCATACAAAAATTCTTTTTATTTTAACTTTTTGAAAGGGTCAAAAAGCCGCTTTTAAAAGCCCCAAATTCTGGCTTATTAAAATGTCTTTTAAAAAATTCAACAAGCTAATAAAAAATTTTCAAATTAAATCCCAAACATGCTCTTAATAGACTTGGTTTCTTTTATCTTCAATTTCTAGTTTGGTTTTTGATTGTTAAAATATAAAGTTTGTTTGTTGCATATGATTTGATTGGGTTTTTATTTTTTGTTCAATATTGTTTTGGCTCGAGCTTGAAATATTAATCAAGCTGAAAATATGGGCTCATGCTTGGCTCGATTCTAAATCTAGCAGCTCGGCTCGACTCGATTTGGCTCGAGATTACCACTAATAATAACAATTATATGCAACCTTCAAGTTAAACTAAATAAATAAGATGTCGAGATCAACACCAACCAAATACAAAGTAAGTTCAATACGTCTAATACAACACCATTCAAAACAAAATAAGTTCAACACGTCTAAATCAACCAAATACAAAATAAGTTAAACATGCTCCAAGTTCAACGAAATACTAATTTCAAAAGCAAGGCCCTCAACAACTCACACTTCCACAGTTCCAAACTTCCACAACTCCAGCATTCAACGATTTGTTTTCTATTAAAAAATAAACTAACATAGAGCCCATTCGCTGAGTGATTCAGCAAATGGGAAGCCATACACTGAAGGGACCACCCCATTCACTAGTGAAGTCATCAAATGGGGGCTCGAGCCTATAAATAAGTTGATCCAACCATTTGGGATTAGAGTCTTGGCCATTCTTCAACATGTACCGTTACCATGCCAAAATCTTTCTAGAATATTAGTCTACCTCAAGGTGCACATCGAGGCGGATTGAGCTTAACTGCCTGTATTTATGCATGTATGAGATCTTGTAATCATTCGGTTATTATCAATATACGAACAATCATTCTGCTCGATTATTGTTCTATTTATCGTCTTGTTGATCTATCGTACGTGTCATGTTATGTGATTGGATCCTTCTAGAGGATGAAACAGATTCTCAATATAATAAAGTTGCTTTCTATAAACTAGATTGAATATATATATATACATAGGTATTGGATCATTTCAGAAGTTTTTTATAGCGAGAAGTGCGAGAAGTGAAGGTATAACTCCATTAATCCCTAATTTCACTCCATTTCTTGTGTGTAGGTGCGTTGTGTAGGTGTATATGTATGTGTGTA
Source organism: Bidens hawaiensis (assembly GCF_021521415.1). Classification (NCBI taxonomy): domain Eukaryota; kingdom Viridiplantae; phylum Streptophyta; class Magnoliopsida; order Asterales; family Asteraceae; genus Bidens; species Bidens hawaiensis. Next base: position 12,737 of record NW_027502204.1, read on the forward strand.
GGTACGTATGTTTGTATATGTGTACGTATGTTTGTATATGTGTATGTATGTTTGTATGTGTGTAGGTACATAGGTTTGAATGTGGCTCGGTACATTTATATGTTTGTAGGTAGGTTTGAATGCGTAATTAAGACATAAATACAATCAACCTACATATATGTATGTAACATCAAATGAAAGGGAGTGAAATTAGGGATTAATGGAGTTATACCTTCACTTCTCGCACTTATCGCTGTAGTATCACTTCTCGCAAGATCCATCCCCTACATACATAAACATAAATATTAAACTTTTTGTAAATTTTACACAGCCTCACAAAAGCAATTTTACACAACCAACTTTAGAGTTGCTAACTAATCAACAAATAACTTGTCACTTGGTTGTAAGATCATTCGTCAGTATCTGTATTTTCGATTTTTCTTCCTCTTTTGCAGATTGCTATACAAATAAAAATAATACAATTATTAGTAAAATTATTAAAGAGGTATAAATGCACAAATATGTGAATATAAGATTACGTATATTGTTTGCAAGGTTACTTTTGAGGCTCCTTTTATCCAATCACTTCCACATACAAATGATTCCACTGTATTTTTTTTGAGAGAGCTACGATAATCATCCAAAATACGACCCCGACACTAAAAGCATATTTTGATGCCACAATTGTAATTGGAATGGACAAAATATCGCGAGCCATTTTGCTTAAAATAGGAAACTTTAAGGAACTTTGGCTCTACCAAATTAGCACATCAAATTCTTTTTCCTCCAAACCTATTTGGGTTCTTCTAAATACACATCAAGTTCAGGTTTTTGTTAACTCTTAACTGGCATAGATTTGAGATAAGCAAAAAAACTCATCTTCTTGTGTAGCTTCATGGTTAGGGGATGAACTCATTGAGCTGATTGTGGCAGCCCTAGCCACCATGAATGTGTTAGTGTACTTCTCAAATAGAAACTTTAACTTGTTAGTCACATCTTCAACTCGACTATTCAACTTTTTAGATGGATAGAGTTGCTTAAAAGTCCAATTAATTGACACAATTTTAAAGCGTGGATCTAAAATTGATGTAATTGGCATAAGCACCCCGGTTTCCCCCCAATACTTCTCAAATTGCTCATACATCGGCACAATCATGTTTTTCATAAACACATCATCTGATGCAAAGAACTACTTATTTTTTTTTCAGTTTGAAAAATTCAATAAGAAAAAAATTTGATGTTGGATATGTAGTGCTTGAAAACAGATGAGTAGCGTGTAAAAACACTTTAAGAACCTCACAAACTTTCTCAGATCTAGTCCACTCAGAAGTCGTGGGGGTCCATTTAAAATTTTGATCTCTCATTGCGTAACCTTTAAAGACTCGTTTGTAGTAAGTAGCTGATTCAAGCATGCAGTGTGTTGAGTTCCACCTAGTTTTTACATCGGTACATAAAGAGCGACGAGTGTTGATACCAAGTGTTGTTGCTACTTCACCAAATTTCAATAAAGGACTCAGAGTCCTTTTTAAATATTTTACACCTTCCCTATTTTTAACAATACACGAATCAATAGTTGCTAAACCGTCTTGCACCACCAAATTCAATACATGAGAAAAACACCTAATATGAAAAAATGGCCCCTCAAAATGTAACTCTCCTATCCTTTGAAAGTTATTTAAAAAAAACATGGCTGCCTTACATTGTTGGAGGCATTATCGAGAGTAATTGTACCAATTTTGTCTTGAATTCCCCCACTTAATTAGACACTCTAGGATACCATCCGATATAACCTCACTACTAAGAGGTGGTTCAACCTTATTGAAACCAAACATAACTTTCCTGAATTTCCAGTTAGAATTTACAAAGTGGGATGTTAAACACATGTACCCTACAGTTTGGTTTGATGTCCAAGAATCACTTGTAAGTGACATAACATCGACATTTTTAAAAACTTCTTCATCTTTTCTTTTTCTACATCAACAAACTTTATGCATTCTCTACTAATTGTCAGCCTACTCACTTTTTGATACAAGAGATTGATGTATTTCATTAACAGGTTGAACCAGTGGTACTCTATAATTGAAAAGGGCAACTCATGGGCTTTGGTCATCTTTGCAATCATTTCCTTACACTTCTTGTGTTCATAACACCTGTTCATATTTAATTTATTTATACCATCACTACCAAATGAATCAAAATTAAAATACTGATTCTTACCTTTTAGGTTTAGGATGTGATGACATTTGTTCATGTGTCGTTTAAGAGTTGATGTGGGGCGCCCGGTACTAATCACATATCTCTTTTTACAATGTTTGCACTCATATTTATTCACCTTTTTTCCTTTGTGCTCTTTTTCAACAACTACAAAATGATCCCAAACTTTAGATGGAGTCCTACTTCTTCGACCGTCTTGATTAGCATCATTTACTTGAGGCTTATTAACCTCATATCCCAAATCATCAACCAACTCCACACTTTCTCCATCACTTAAATCAACAGGGTCATTACTTTGAGTCCTGATTCCACCAACAGATTTTTTTAAAAGAAGATATCCTACAAATTTAAGCAAATAAATCAACCATGTTTGTTAATTGTTACTAAATGTTATATATAAATTAAAATGAGTAAAATTACTTGAGCAGAAAACAACTAATTAATAAGAGAACTATGAAATCAAAGAAGTGTTACATATGAACAACTAATTAAGCAGCAAACAAGTTCGATCGATGTTATGCTGATTGATAACAACGACTTCATGACTTCAAATTTGGGTTTTGTGGGCATGAGCAGTGATGAGTTGAGATTAGGCTTAAAGAAATAAGAGTATAGACATATGAACTAATGGAAATTAGGGTTGTGAGCGTGAGCGATGATTAGTGTTATGGTGATTGAGTGGTTTTGTATTTTGGATTGGGTTGGATTCTTTAATTGAGAAAGGAAGCCCATGTGTCAAATAATTGGAATAGATAAATCTCTCTGTGTGTGTACAATAAATTAAAATAAAATAACCCAAGCCAATTGAGCGAGCCTATTGAGAGATCTCGAGTCGAGCCGTTGCTAGCTCATGCTCGGCTCGCTTAGAAATCGAGTCAAGCTCGGCTCGTTTACAATCGAGCTGATTTTGAGCGAACTTTCTCCTAGATTTTTTCAAGCGAGCTTTGTCACACCCCAACCTAAGGCGAAAATGCCGGGGCGTGAGCTGATTGGTCACAACTCTCAAGGTACTATCATGCAATAATTAACGGTGGCCATATCTATTTAATTTAATTAAATATTCAAATACATTCAAATAACAAAGTACAACTCATTAAACAAAACAATATATACAGATCTAAGTCTTGATCATATCTCTTCTAGCATAGCAATCCTAAATTCTTCAACAAGTCCTGACATCAATTCACACGATAACCTGCATATGCGTATAAATATAAATAATTTTGTCAACAACACATGTTGAGTGAGTAAGCACCAGTTAATTTGAATACAATATAATATATAAAAGAAAATGCAAACTGTTCCTGTGAGATAACAATTAACCCATAACGTGTACACAATTCAAACAGATAATAAAGAATGGGCACCGTTGCCATGTGAATTGGGCATTGATTACTAAAAATGAGTTGTCGGTGAAACCATTGTCATGTGATTGGACGTCAGCCACTACGACGGTCGTATGACCATACTATAACTATGATGGACCTCTCAAAATGCGGTAAAATAAAGCAAATAAACATATAACAAGTTAATTAAAATGATATACACACAAGGATTAAATAGTTGCAATTTGAATACTATATAATAGAAAATAAATAAGATACGCATATGTCCCCAAAAAGGATTAAAAGTAAGTAAAAAGGGGAGTGAAATACTCACCTTATCAAATACGCAAAATGAGAATGATTCGATAAGAAAGCTATAAATCACGCTCTTCGGGAATTAGCGACGAGAAATCCTAATTTCAATAATTGCGGAAAATAAATACGAATTGAATAAAACTAGATAGAGATTAGGGACTTTGATGATCGAGTGTGTTCTTGTGAAAGTTAAATATTACATTGATTTAATATTACTTTATTATTTCGAATTACTACTTTAGTAAATATATATTTTAATTAATAAAATGCTTAAAATTTTGGATAATTATACAAAGAGATTGTTTTAAATACTTTTTAAACTAAAAATACGTTTAATGTATTTATATATATTTTTATTATTAATAAATATTTCTTTTATATTAGTATTGTAGATAATAAATAATTGATAATAAATAATAATATTTATATAAAATAAAATCTTTTATAAAATACTTAAACTTTTAACTATATTTTAATATGTTAATTAACAATAAGTTTTAAATATCTATATTGAATTAAAATCCTTTTTAAATATTAAGAACCTTTATCAATTTTTAATAATCTATTACATATACATACATACATACATATATACATACAAATACATACATACATATACACACACACATGTGTATATATATGGTGTTTAACCAAGGCTCGAAAAAGTGACAAGTTAATATGATGGTTTCTGTGAAAATATTAATTAGTTATAAGTTATAATATTTATAATATAAATAAAATTGTTAAATATATAAATACATATGGTTAATTGAATTTATTACAAAAAAAGAAGCCAAAAACGGGTTGGGGGTGGCTCGAACCCGCGCCCCAACCCTCAAAGCCTTAAACGTAATCCACTCTAGCCAACATGGCTACTGGGCTAGGGTGCTAGATGGTTTAAACACACAAACAAAATATTATTAATCAGACAACGATATAACCAGATAGGCTAAGAACCCTAGATCGATCAATCATTAAATCTGTTAATTTATCGTGTAATTAATCTTAGGGTTAACGTAGTATGATGGACGGCGAACAAAATTGTTCAATTAATTACCTGCAACAATGATCTGATGATGTTTATTTTACTGATGAAGCCGACGGTAGACGGAAGATCAAGAACACGACACAAAAGCTGCTATAATACAATTAGATATATGGGTTTTGATGGCGCTGCTGACAGGATCGTATATCTAGCTTTAATTGAATTCTAATGATCGTTATAATGTATAATGATGAACGGGTTGAGGCGGTTTGGGTATAATAAGTAATTCGAATCAACGGGATTGCATATACTAAACTAAGAGTGTCGGCCATAACGTATAAGGCATGAAGATTAAGAATCACAACTCAATTCCTATATTAGAACGAGAATTGTGGTTCAAGAGACTTAATCAAGTAACGGGTTGCACATGGATACGGGTATGGGTAAATGGGGTAAACGGGTATTCTGGAATATAATTTATCTTTTAAATTATTTACTGTTTAGTCCTGGACTATAGAGGTGGACACAAAATAGGTTTAAAGTATATTTTGGGGTAAAAAATGTATATGTTTGAAAGTTGTTTTAATATATTAAATAATTATAATAACAACTATTAATAAAATAATATTAACTTGAATAACGTGATATTTTCTTAGAAAGTTTTCCCGAATATAAAAAAGGGTCGGGTAACGGATATAAAATATAAATTTGAAAATCCGAGTTGTTACAAGCTTTGAGCCGCGAGCTTTTTGAATAGACCTACAGATTGATATGCTGAACTTTTATCGCGGAATCTTTGTATATAAGGGTCATATAGTCCCTATACGTCTCGTATAGGTCAGATGGGGTTTGAGAGTCTATACGAGCCAGGAAGCCTATACGGCTCGTATAAAGGCTATACGACCCGTATAAACTAAAAAATCTCTTATCATACCCCCTTCGTACATTTGTGAGTCATGCGAGGGCTATACGACTTGTATATCCCCTATACAATCCTTATAAAAGGTGTTTGAATATATCAACCCTTTATTAAACTCGGAACACAACATATGAATAAACGTTTCCTAATCTAAACTTAAAAAGAGAGTATATTATCATTTTTCATCCATGTAATTTGGTCATTTTCACTACTTTAGAAGCCACTTAAAAATAAGATAGAAAATACAATTTTTATCCATTACATATAGTCAATTTATGGATTAGGTCCTATAAAAAATCTTACTTTCAAACAGTGTCCTTTAAATGATAACGTGCCTCGTTTATTTGTCTCTTCCAATAAATCAGGTAAATCCTAACATGTGCAAAGCATGTGAGGGCAATATGATAATTTCACATTTTTAGTTAATTAAAAGTAATATATATATATACTTAAAGTCTTTATATATAAAAAATGAAAAACAGGTTCTGACATGTGTCACCCTCACATTCATTAGCGACACGTGTCGGCCTTAGTGTAAGTCCCGAATCTGGATCACTATAGTATGATATCAACCCAAACACGATGTTAGTGCAGAATCCTAACACAGTGGTGATTCAAGAACGAGATAGAAGAACAATATGAATATAATAAACACGTAATACACCAAATGCACACAATTATATTATTAAATCGTCTAGTACATGAGATTACCCAAATTGGTATTTGCTCTCTAGAATATGGTGGCTATCCAAGTGTTCAACAAAGTCTAACCCTAAAATGATTAAACATTAATTATATATAGGGTTGCCATAAAAGGCCCAAAGCCCAGGCCCAAATAAGCCTAAACTAGCCTAACATAAATCCTTTCGGTGTTACTAGACATACCAAAATCCATAGTGATTTCGGTATTTCACCATCACAACCATAATGCAATTCTTCAACCATAATGCTGTCACAAGGATTCATGTTCAACGTTATTATGACATAAAGAGACAGGTTGATAGTAGGTATAACGAACTTAGCATGATTTTCGTTGCATCAGTGATATGAATTAGGTTCAGTTCGGCATAAAGCTTAGATGGACATCACTCATGGACCAGTGATGCCTCATATCTCTTCTCAAAGCGTATATAGCTTTCCCCAGATCACCCCAATTTGACTCCAACCCCCTAGTGCGTGATCAAAAGATTTTATAGACAATTAAACATAATTTTAAGCTTTAAGGTTGAAAGTTGGACTTACAAGCCATCCGGACTTACAGGCCTTTCATTCGAGACATGATAGGACTTACTTTTATGCCCACATCTCTGTAGTTCTAGTTTGACCCTTTAAGCTTTTGAAATACGAATTTTTTTAATAACACAATAATTTTTTTTATTCGTTCTTTTTTATTTTTTATTATATATATTTTTTATAGCTTAAGCAATAACTTAGAAACATAATATTTTTGGTGATCAAGACACTAACAGGCTCGTGTATGACTGGGTAATTGCTTTTCTGCCTATCATTCGGAGAGATGTATATGGAGACATGCACATTTCTTCAAAATGACTCTCCACAGTAAGCTTAGCAAATTTAGTTTATATCAAACTTTTGTGAAAATGTTTTGAAGCTTCTAAAAAGCTGTTAATTGAATAATCATATCACTTCCCAAAGAATTACACAAGACACACATGTTAAGAACTCAGTCACCCTGGTCACTCTTTAGGTTTCAGGTAAATGGCTATCCCGTATGACCACAAGTGGTTAACAGGACCAAACACATGAAAATACATGTCCTTCCAACTTAGAGTTACCGACATAATTTTAAGAGAAAGAATTCAAAACACTAAAACAAAACACATCACAATCTCCCCAGATGCTTTCAGTCTTTAGGTGAATGGCTATCCTGTGAATCTACAAGTAGATGACCGGACCAAACATATACAAGTATATGTCCTTAAAACTTGAGCAGCCGGCATGATTTTAAGCGAAAGTGATTTTTTTAATAAAAGACACACACACACTCTTTTGAATTTTTTAATTTTGTCAATTAAAAATGCACACACTCTTTTTGAATTTTTTAATTTCCCCCCCTAAATTTGTGCAAAAATTTTGACCGAAGGGAAAACTTTTATGTACAAATTTAATCTCAAAAAGACTCAATCGTCGAAACGTAGCATTTAAAAATAATATATGAAGAAGTGTGATAGTTAGCCTACTGATGTACTATCATTTCTCATGTACGATCAAGTTATTTTCCTTTTTTTAAGAAACAAAATACACTATACTTGAAAAACTATACGTGAACATATTTTTGTAATTTTCTTAAACATTTAAAATTTTAAAATCTTTTTGATTGATCAATCTTTCATACCAAAGTGATACGGTTACCTTTTATCTTCAAGACATCATTTTCCCATTTGTGAGAATCTCCCCATAAGAATAAGCTTGTTTTGAGATTCTGCATCCTTGCGAGTTGAACGCCTGGAATAAACCTTTTAATATGCAATGCATTCCTTGATTTGTTCCTACATACTTAGACATCAGATTAAAAACATTCTATCACCCTAAAATCCCATCCAGGAAACAAATAATTCATTTTATGGTTTAAAGATTTAGAAATAATGGATATTTGCCCTATCATGTGCCTGGAACAACCCATTTAATAAACAATGAATTTGTGGTTGTTCTACACGCATAACGGGATTAGTAGTCATAAATGTCTTGGGATTCCCTTGAGCATCAACATATGTGACCTCTTGCCAACTCATATCTTTCCCATCTTTAACAGAATCATTTGTTAATACAGATTCAGTTTGCTGAGTTTTAAGTTTCCAAGTCTGTCTTAGTTTAGTGAAATTTGAAAGAACAGACTTTGGAGTGGAACAACTCGAATTCGACTTCTTAGAACTCTCAACACTCTTTGACTTCCCAAAATTTGTTTTTCTTTTAACAGTTTCTAAATCATTTGAGTGCAAACCTGTCATATTAACTTTGAATCCTTGAGTATCTGTGACCCGTTGTACAGATACTCGTGGTTTTGTAAAGTAAGCATTTTGTTTAACCACTGGATTCGATTGAAACCTATTACCTTTCACCTGAGGATCTTGTCTATTAACAACACGGTAGTGACACTCCTTTGCCAAATGCCCACCGTTCCCGCAGACGAAACACGCCTTCATCTTTCTTCTAATGTCAACAGAAGCACTTGCCTCATGTTGGAATTCCTTCTTATGAAAGGTTTTTCCATTCTTCTTGCCCCTTGGTGCAGCCTTCTGATTTTGCTTGTAATAGGGAACATATAGACGATGAAAACAATTTCTGGCTATATGTCCTGGCGTGCCACAATGGTAACATGTTTGCCTCTTAATATAAATAGCACCCAATGATTTATCAATACATGGAGATCCGGAGGATCTATGAGGACGAGACTGTCCTTGTTGTGCTGATTTCTTATGTGCCTTCCCTTTGTTGCCACAACTATGTGTATTATTATTAGTATAATTTTGTGTTGTGGTGTCATCTGAGTTTGATGACACGTTAGGATAAGATTCATTTTCACTAGCCTGAACCCCTTTACTATCAGAAGAAACATCATTTACTATATCTGCACATGAAGTAGAAGCATCAAAATTGTTCACACATTTAAAAACAGGCTTGATTTCCTCTAGGGATCCTGATCCAACAATTTCATATTGAACATGTTTACCATACTTCATGTCTTTTACCTTTTCTTCCTGCTCATTGGTAAGAGGATGTAACAGCTCGAAAATTTCGAGCCAAAAATGTCAAGATTTCAAAGTCGAGGGACCATTTCTACCAATCTTCAAATTCCAAGGTTTAAAATAAAAATTCTGATTCTCTGGCATATCGCGATACGCGACGGCCTTAGAATCAAGGTCATCGCGTATCTCGATGACCTATCTGACACATCGTGACACGTGTGCCACGTTGCACAGTATGTCGCCACGTGGCACAACGACTGCCACGTGTCGCCACCTGGCAGGTCTACGTGGTGACTCAGGCAGCCTACATCGCGATACGCGTTGGGCTTGCCAAGGAGGCCGTCGCGTACCGAGATGGGCTCCAGAATTTTGCCTATAAATAGCATCATCCGGGTATTTCACGTACCACACCAAAATTTGATATCTCTCTCTCACTAAAACCTCTCTCTAAGCCTCGATAAACGTGCCCTCGATCTAACTCGATAAACGTGTTCTCAATCCCTCGTTTTCCGTACCATACCTTGATAATCGTGCCATATCCCGACGACGTACCAAAGAGGAAAATGTTGTAATACCGACATCCCAATGATCATCTCGAAGTACGTGCCATAAAGTATGGGTGCCTCGTAAAGCGTGCCGATGTGGAAGAATATTGGTGACTCGTTTTGCGTGCCGAAGCTAACTATTGATCAAAGAAAAAGTAAAAAGGCGAAAGACGTCGAAGTGCTGCTCAACTTTCTAGGGTTTTATAAGCCAACGAAGGTAGGCATAATGCCCGAATAAAATAATAATAAAATATTGAAAAGGCTTAATACCCTTAGTCGAAGTTATACTCGATACCTCGATAAACCAAAGAAAATATAACAAAGAAAGAAAAAGAAAAGAAATATAAATATATATATGTGTGTATAATTATTATTTGTTATAAATATTATTTAAGTAATAATGAGTATTCTTAAATAATAAAGAAAAGAATACGTTTCTTAAAGAAGAAGAAATGTAGGGTTTTATAAATAAACTAAAGGTTTATAAATATTACTTTTTAACTAAAGGTTTTAAGCCAGATTGTATATCCGACTAAAAAAAAGTTATACTCGTACTATAGGTGTGAGATAGCAAGGGAAAGACCCTCGGACGGTGTTGAAGCCGATCCAAAGCAAAAAGGTGAATACGTCCTAACTTTTATAAAACTTATTTCAAAACGAGTCAATTTGTTATGTGTAAAACTTTACATGAGACTAAGTGTCTCTAAAAAAACATTGTAAATAAGAGTATAAGCCTATCCCTCAGGACGTGGTATACGTTTGTCTGGATCCTTACATATGTGGTAATAACGCGGTGAGCTCATCGTACCACACTTGGTTATAGTCACGCTCGCCTGCGAGGAGTAATGACCATGTGTATACATACGGGTACTCAACTAGTTGAATGCTGCGGTGTTTGCTGGGGTGACCTAGTGTAGAGACTCGAGTTTATAATGATATTATTTTAACTTGATTATTCGTAAGCCAAGATGGGCCGAGATTTACGTGGTTTCGAGGGATGATTGTAAAGAAAAATATTTTAGCGTCAGCATATTCACCAATATTCGTTGCTGACGTATTTTCTAACATTTTGCAGGTAATCAAGAATAGGGCTTGTGAAGACGAAGGGCTCAAGAATCCGATGGCTCGGATATTTTTTTTAAACTTAAATATAAGATAAATGATGGTTTTTTGTAAACTTGTAAAACAAGTAAACGTAAACGAGACATTTTGTCTTGTCTTTTGTAATTTAAATATTTATAATCTAAACCTACATGTTTTATAAAAGTCTTCCGCATTAAAACCCGCAACTCTGATTTATTTACAAATATGGTACCAACTGTTGGTCGCACTCCTAGGCCTAAGATGGGTGTGTGAAAGGTTGGTATTAGAGCCATCGATCTTAGAGAATTGGGTATCATAAAACAATACCCAAGCTTCGATCCAAGCATAGGAAATTATTATTTGATTGTTTGAATAGGGATAAGATTGGCTGGTAACCCTTTCTTTCCCTCTCCTCATTCTAAACCACCTAAATTAGATGTCTTTTGAGAAATTAATGGAGTGTTATCATAATGAAGCAAAAAGAGCAAGAAAATACTACAAATTCCCAAAAGACAACATTAGCAAGGATTATTATGAGGCATTCTTCAATTCCGACGAGGATCACAATCAAACCGAGCCATATCATCATCCCGATACTAAACAAAGTCCAATTTACCATCTGGATAACACTCCAAATCAAGTATACCAAGCACCAAGACACTCTAGCTACCATCCGTCATGCTTACCCATATACCAACCATCTGAAGTACCAACATATTATCCTTCTGAGGTTCCTACTTACCAGCCATATGAGGTTCCGCCATACTACCCATCTGGTGTTCCAACGTATCTACCACAGAATCCTCATCCTTCATATGCTTTCCTATCCAACCGATCAATCAAGGAGGAACCAAAATCTCCCTCATCCGACTAGATGCAATGCCACTTAGATCAGCGAAGGTGGCATACCGGACCTTACACTATGGACTATGCCGACTCCCGCCTCAACAAAGAAGGGCCATCTCACAAGCCCAAAATGAGGGTGATAACGCCATACGAGAGCTTTCGCATGCCCGCAATATCAAAGGAGACTGCCCAAATGATGGAGGAAGAGGAAGAGGACTCGGAGGAAGAAGATCCGGAAGAGGAAATAGAAGAAGATTCAGAGGAAGAATACCATGTCTCACCCCGGCTTAGGGCCTAGGTGTATGACCAATAGTTGGTACTTGTTTTGTAAATACATCAGAGTTGCGGTTTATTTTAGCGGAAGACTTTGGTTATAATATTAATTTATTTGAAAACTTCTCGGATAATAAATATCCGAGTATTTGATTTATAAATCATGTTCAAATCTTGTTTACAATATTTTAATAATTTAAAACTGAGCCATCTCTACCTTGCGAGCATCTATCTTCATGAATGATTATATTCCTTGCTACATGTGCTAATCTGTTTCCCTGAAATGTGGGGAAAATATGTCAGGTATATGCTGGTGAACACGTATGACTCGATAAAAATATTTGAATGACATTACAATACAAATGTAGTTTTCTCTACAAGCTTAGCGGAAGCATTTCTACTTCCGGTCTATGTACCACTGCCCTACACACACAATTATAAAACGTCTAATAAATTTGTCTTTTTCTTAGAGGAATTTCTTTCTAACTTTGCCTGTTCTTTTTCTCGGACCCTAACTAACTTTTCCTTGAGATTATTCGTCTTGTGCTAAACATAATCCATATGTTTTGTCTCTTGTATAAGATAATACATCTTACAATTACCATTGCATTTCCGAATATCTTAATGATGATCGATGAGATTTTATAGAGATATTACTACTTTCCCCCTTTTTTTTGTATGTTCTTTGAAATGACTAGTACATACTTTGTGTACAGACAAACCATGAGAATTTCTCTAATTCTCTTTCTAGGTTTATTTACATCTCTTTTGCTAAATATATTTCTTATATTGACTTGGAGTTATTAATCCTTTGGATTTTGTTCACTCGGACTTTTCCTTAAGCTGATATTCTCTTTTCTTCATACTTGTTGGGAGAATTACTCTAAGAGTTCATGCTTTTTATTCCTTGACATAATTTAAAGATAAGTTTAATATTTCGAGGAAAGTAAAACATATCTTTTATTTATGTTGTAGTAGCAAGAATGTACAAAACTACATTTGCTATACAGATTACAACTTATTGTCTATTTCTTCCGGCGAATGATTAGTTTCTTGATCTTGTTTTCTTTCTTGGTGTTTTTGCTTGTCTTTTCTTCTTTTTGTCTTTCCCCGTTTTCCATTTCTTGCTTTGCTAATTGAGTGACATTGAATTCGTAATAAAATGAATTATCTTCAATGTCCTACATTCCTTATATGGAATTCTGGTCCATATTCAAACACTCTACTTGAGTGTGAGCAAAGTAAGGATTTTAAAATGCTGGGTAATTGAAATATTGTTGTTCCTGATAATTGAATCTACTTGATCCTTTTCCATGTTCCTTTGGAATTATCTGAGCTAATGGAATGTTAGAATCAAATGAATTCGAATCTTCTTCCGTTGTTGTCTGATATGAATCTTCATCACTAGATATAGGAATTGGGAGTAAAAACGTTCCAATGCATCCCTTTCCTTTACCGGATCGAGGTCGACTGGTATAACTATTGTGATCGGACATCTGCACGAGGTTAAAAGTAGGAATACGTTCCTATCTTACCTTATCCGTAGTATTTGAATATTTTGTGATTAAAGTTTAGATATCTTTCAAATATCTAATTTGTTGTAATTGATTATTTAAGATTGCTCTTTCTATCAGAATTTGTGGATTGCCAGGAAGATACTTCGGTTGACCTCCATATGGCAAGCTAAGAACTGTGATTGTTCTTGACTGATAAAGATTGTATAATGACTGTTATTACTAGCCATGCCTGATGGCTTATATTCAAGTGTAGCGATTTAATGTTTAACTACTCGGTGCATGACCAAAGTAGTTTATACAGGTTATGCTTAGGGATATGTATACTTCCAATCTTTGCTTATCCCTATTTATTCAACAAGTAGTAAAAGCTTAGGTACTTAATACATTAATACCTAATTCGTTAAAACTGATGGCTCTTATTTATAAGATTCATATCTATCTCTTGATCAAAGCCTAGGTATGATTAAATACCTAATTCACTAAGATCGATGGCTCTGATACCAACCTGTCACACCCCGGCTTAGGGCCTAGGTGTATGACCAATAGTTGGTACTTGTTTTGTAAATACATCAGAGTTGCGGTTTATTTTAGCGGAAGACTTTGGTTATAATATTAATTTATTTGAAAACTTCTCGGATAATAAATATCCGAGTATTTGATTTATAAATCATGTTCAAATCTTGTTTACAATATTTTAATAATTTAAAACTGAGCCATCTCTACCTTACGAGCATCTATCTTCATGAATGATTATATTCCTTGCTACATGTGCTAATCTGTTTCCCTGAAATGTGGGGAAAATACGTCAGGTATATGCTGGTGAACACGTATGACTCGATAAAAATATTTGAATGACATTACAATACAAATGTAGTTTTCTCTACAAGCTTAGCGGAAGCATTTCTACTTCCGGTCTATGTACCACTGCCCTACACACACAATTATTCCCGAGCCACGTAGCCCTTAATAGTAAACTACTTATGACCATTAGCCCGCGGCCACGTAGCCTTTGAATGAACGGTTATGTTTGGATCCAGACACATGTGTATTCGGTCTGAGTTGATTTTATTCTCTACTTTGTATTATAACGTTTTTAGAGATCACACAATCTCATGAAAGTATTGACTGACTCTTTAAGACAAACACCCGTTTATCTTAACGAGCATAAATATGTTTTGATTAATTGAAAAGGTTAACCTATTCACCTGTGATTGTCTGTTCTGAATGATATGGTGATCTCGTTTGAAAAATTGAATGTGAATGACTGACTGATTGATTGGTTGACTGATTGACCTATAAATTAGGTTTATATAAATACCCGGATCGTTTCTTGATCCGGCTACAGACCTTTAGTCTGGTTTTAATAGCTTTAAACCTTGATTGATCATTTGTTTGAATGAAATATTTAGACCTATAGTCTTCCTGTTTATTTACAAATCATATGCTGAGTTTCTTCTTCATGAAGAAACATCTATAATCTGTTTCTTCTTCAAGAAGAAACATTCATTGACTGCTAGCTTTGAATGTAAAATCTTATGTTTCTTAATCATAAAAAAACAATGTTTCAACTATATTCCTTGTATATAGAATGTTATGTTTCTTAATCGTGAAGAAACTATATATCCTTATGAATGTAAAATTGATGTTTCTTAAATGCAAGGAAACACTATTATAATCATTTGTATGTTTAAAGCTTATGTAAACATAATTATGATCAAGGTTTGGGCTATACCCTTGACTATGGTCTAAGCCATATAATATAATAATAAAATAATGACTTAGGCAGAACCCCTACCTTACACGGGTATTTAGAGTTTGATTGCTAAGATTGATTGAGCATCACTTCTACTCTCTAACGCGTACTAGAGCTTAAACTGTCGGAACCTTAGAGCTTGGCACGAATAACGAGGCAACATATGGTGACCATCGTGTCGTGCACGTACTTCGAGATAGATTGTCGGGTTATTCCGGGTGGCACGCACTTCGAGGTATCGTCAGTATATGGCACGAATTACGAGGTGGCGATTGTCAGGTCGGGGCACGGAAACTGAGGTAGAGAGAGAGTATATTTCTAGAGAGAGAAAGGATTTGGTGTGAAAAATGAATGCGCCGTGAGCCCCCTTTTATAGGCTGATTTCGTAACCCATCGTGATACGCTATGGGTCTTGGTGATCCCGTCGCGTATCGCGGCGCCGCATTTTGTACGCCGCCATACCACAAGCTAACACGTGTCCGCTGACTCACCAAGGTCCATCGCGATACGCGATGACCTACGTTCTGGACCCATCGCGTAGCGCGATGGGTCCCTGAACTCAATTTTTCACTTTTAGTCCATTGTGTTTTGGTAGCTTGTTACTTCCGGGTTTAACTCCCACTGTTCAAAAATACTAAGGTGGCTCTAAAGCGGCTCGCGGCGTTGCGAGCGTGCGAAGTGCAAAGTGCGCCATCAAAGCGCCACATTGCGTCCATCGCCCAGTGCCCGAGCCCGTGCGCGTCGGGTGCTCCGCACCCTTTGCTAGGACCACTGGGTGCATGCTAGGAATAAAAAAATATTAATATGGAATTTTATCTCTTTATAAAGAGCTTCCAAATCTTTACCACTTTCCATGTGGGATGTGTTTTAACTTCATTATTTATACCCAATGTGGAATGCTTCCACTTTCTTATATCTTTCCATGTGGGATGAAATTTCCTTATTCCATATCCTTAACATGAGATGAATATTTTTATGATTTTATTTTCTTTATTTAAGTTTTCTCATTAGTTATTTTAGAGAGTAATTTTGATCCTTTAACTTTACTAAGTTGTTAAAATTTGGACCAAAATTTTGGGGATGTTACATCTTCCCCACCTTGGAATGAATCTCGTCCTCGAGATTCGTTGTGAGTGATTTCTTACTTCTCGATTCATGATCAGATTCTATCTACTCTATTGTTTGAATGATTAGAGTTCCTGATTTGTTGTTAACTCACATATTTGGATGATGTATTCAGTTAATAGTTCAGAATATCATAAGTAACTGTAAATTGCTAAGCACAGTGGCCAGTTGTGTTTAACTATTTACCTTACCTTGTGTATTCTAAACATTAACTGATGTTAACTAGATTGTATCTTGAACTCAGTCCATCAAATCTTGATAACTTTCAAGATATCCATTCTTGAATCATGTGATCCTTTACTTTATGATCTTGACGGATTCCTTCCGTTTATCAATTGTACCTTGAACTTTCAAGTTAGGATATTCTTATATCATATTTTAATTCCTTCTCTTTATTTCATCTTTCTATAGATGATGATTAAATAACATAGTTCATTGTATTTTGAAAACTTTCGAAATTTAACTATCTCTTTTCCTTCGCATATAAGCATTGTAAAGACTATTATAATATCTTTCTTTATATACATTAGGGATTTAAATACCCTTTTTCTATTACAAAACTTCTCGTTTAAACACGAGCTTACAAACGGTTACAAGAGTTGACTATCTATTTCTTATCCTCTTGTTTGCTTTTATACTTAGTTATCAGATGCTCCTTGTGTTTCCTCCTTTCTATTGTTGTTGTTGCTGATCTTTTTATTGCTTATTGTGTTTTTGAACATTCACTTTTAAAATGTCCTTTTTCTCCACATTGGAAACATGCAACTTCTTTCCTTCTACAGCCTTCTTCAGAATGGCCGTTTTTGTTGGGGAAAGTACATGTGACTGATGTATTGTTCTTGTTTTGTTTTTGACATTTTCCAAGATGTCGTTTACCACAGTACTGACAAATTGGTCTTTTGAACTTAAATGTTTTCTCCTTGTTGATATTTTTCATTTGTTTGACCATTGCTCTTTCTTTCCCTTTTCATATTATTTTTCTCTTTAACCTCCGTATTTCTTACCATACTATTGATCAAGTATTTGGCCAATTCCATAGCCGAGGAGGTAGTTTGTGGCTTATGTATTCTTACTATATCTGCTATCTCTTTGGGTAATCCAGATATGTATTGACTAACCTTAGAGCTTGGCACGCATAACGAGGCAACATATGGTGACCATCGTGTCGTGCACGTACTTAGAGATAGATTGTCGGGATATTCCGGGTGGCATGCACTTCGAGGTATCGTCGGTATATGGCATAGATTACGAGGTGGCGATTGTCGGGTCGGGGCACGGAAACCAAGGTAGAGAGAGAGTATATTTCTAGAGAGAGAAAGGATCTGGCGTGAAAAATGAATGCGCCATGAGCCCCCTTTTATAGGCTGATTTCGTAACCCATCGCGATACGCGATGGGTCTTGGTGATCCCGTCGCGTATCGCGGCGCCGCATTTTCTACGCCGCCATACCACAAGCTGACACGTGTCCGCTGACTCACCAAGGTCCATCGCGATACGCGATGACCTGCAATCTGGACTCATCGCATAGCTCGATGGGTCCCTGAACTCAATTTTTCACGTTTAGTTCATTGTCTTTTGGTAGCTTGTTACTTCCGGGTTTAACTCCTGTTCAAAAATACTAAGGAGCCTCTCAAGCGGCTCGCGACGATGCGAGCGTGCGAAGTGCAAAGTGCGCCATCAAAGCGCCACATTGCGCCCATCACCCAACGCCCTTCGCCCAAGCCCGTGCTCGTGCGCGTGCGCGTCGGGTGCTCCGCACCCTCTGCTAGGACCACTGGGTGCTTGTTAGGCATAAAAGAATATTAATATTTGATGTGTAGTAAAACACACTTACTTTCCTTATGATTTTATCATGGTTTTTGTGCTTAATTGTTTATTTTATGAAAGTATTGGGGGTTAAGTGCAATAATTTACAAAGTTTAAATGTTAATTGTAGGTTTATGAAAGATGGGAAAAAAGAGTTAATTTGGAAGATTCTAGAGGCCTTGTTGGTCAAGTTTTAAAGATACAACTCAAGGTCCAACCTAAGCCCACAAGTTAGAAGCCTTATGT